>NW_028171500.1:101110-137733 GCF_963971535.1 Notolepis coatsorum
CTGTATCTGAACCAATGACAAAGAGATCTGGGGCCCTTTATAAAGGCCAACTGGCCAGCTCACAGAGAGATTTTGAAGTTTTTACCAGTGTGTGACTTGGAAGACAAGATGCAGGCACAAGCCGAGATCAAGAGATGACATGTTTTGTTTTATATAATCTTTTAAACTGTAATGGATATTTTTTATATAGTCTTTTTCTGTAACTTCATTGAAATAAAAATGACTTTTTATAATCCATTGAGTTCTTGGACTGATCCCTGCCAGCAATGCCAGAAAATACCAGCCGCGCCCTGATTTCCTCTGAAGGTGACTATTTGTACTGGCAACATACTACAGATTGAATCACTTGACTGGTTAATGCTTTTCAGCTAAGAGATATAAATATATATGTGTATATGATATGTACTGATAAGAAATACTATACATGGAGATGGATGTTGTTTGCGGGTTCCGGTGTCTCTGTGTCCAGACTGACTCTGTCTTATGTGGGATCTCGACCGTCTGAATCACTGCAGGGTCAGACGGTCGGTTCCGTTGACGGAGGAGGAGGAGGAGGAGGACAGGAGGGGCCGGGGAGTGCAAACAATGATTACGTGTTAGTACAGTGGTAATACTTATTAAAAAAGTAGTAATACAACCAAGCTTTCAAATGAGCAGTATTACAAGCCCTTTCGTAAAATGATGATAATGATGATGATGATAATAATAATATTATTTTTATTACAGGCGATAATGGTTCTCCTAGACATACATTCGGTTTATTTCAAACAAGAAGAGATTAACAAATCTTCATGATTACATTTCATATCAACTGGATATCACAAGACCAGTGACTTGAAGTAATCTAGACAGAAATAGTAAATTGACTCGAGAACTTGGCGAGTTTAGCACCTCGCCGGGGGATATCGAGCGGCCGCAGGTTTATATCTCGAGTAGGTGATTGAGATATATAGAGGCGACCTGTAGCTTTCAACATGGCGTCCCTGGTTAGGGCTGAGATCGGTAAGATAACAGCCAAAATAAAATAAACTAGAAATATTGAAAAAAAAAAAAAAACGGAGAACCGAGTTTTAGAATACACCAGTCAAAGGATATTGATCTGTAGGGCCCTCGATGGAGAGCAGTGGCAAATTAAAGGCATCTGCATAGTGGGGGCATTGCTGGTGGAGCGGTTGAGCCCGCAAAATTGGATTAAAGAAAAAAAAAAAGGGTAAAGAAAACCCTCTCTCTAAAATGTCTGGCAGTTTAGAGAGACAGAAGCGCAGTCAAAACGACCGTTCACAGAAAGGCGAGCTGGATGGCTACCTAGCCCAAAGATACCGTATGTGAGTATGGGAGACTGGATGTGAAGCGAAGTCAAAATGACCGTTCACAGAAAGGCGAAGCTAACTAGCACTACATCGGCTAACAAGCCAGTGCTAACACCCATGAGCTGGCTTTAGCCAGACGGAAGACCCATGAGCTAGCCAGACGGTGCGACCCATGAGCTGGCTAGACGGAAGACCCAGGAGCTGGCCGTAGCCAGACGGAAGCTAACTAGCACTACATCGGCTAACAAGCCAGTGCTAACACCCATGAGCTGGCTTTAGCCAGACGGAAGACCCATGAGCTAGCCAGACGGTGCGACCCATGAGCTGGCTAGACGGAAGACCCAGGAGCTGGCCGTAGCCAGACGGAAGCTAACTAGCACTACATCGGCTAACAAGCCAGTGCTAACACCCATGAGCTGGCTTTAGCCAGACGGAAGACCCATGAGCTAGCCGTAGCTAGACGGAAGCTAACTAGCACTACATCGGCTAACAAGCCAGTGCTAACACCCAGGAGCTAGCACAAGAGAAGCTAGCTCAGGAGGAGCTAGCACGAGAGAAGCTAGCTCAAGAGGAGCCAGCACGAGAGAAGCTAGCTCAGGAGGAGCTAGCACGAGAGAAGCCAGCTCAGGAGGAGCTGGCACGCCAGAAGCTAGCTCAGGAGGAGCTAGCACAAGAGAAGCTAGCTCAAGAGGAGCTAGCACGAGAGAAGCTAGCTCAAGAGGAGCTAGCACGAGAGAAGCTAGCTCAGGAGGAGCTAGCACGAGAGAAGCCAGCTCAGGAGGAGCTGGCATGCCAGAAGCTAGCTCAGGAGGAGCTAGCACAAGAGAAGCTAGCTCAGGAGGAGCTAGCACGAGAGAAGCTAGCTCAGGAGGAGCTAGCACGAGAGAAGCTAGCTCAAGAGGAGCCAGCACGAGAGAAGCTAGCTCAGGAGGAGCTGGCACGAGAGAAGCCAGCTCAGGAGGAGCTGGCACGCCAGAAGCTAGCTCAGGAGGAGCTAGCACAAGAGAAGCTAGCTCAGGAGGAGCTAGCACGACAGAAGCTAGCTCAGGAGGAGCTAGCACAAGAGAAGCTAGCTCAAGAGGAGCTAGCACGAGAGAAGCTAGCTCAAGAGGAGCTAGCACGAGAGAAGCTAGCTCAGGAGGAGCTAGCACGAGAGAAGCCAGCTCAGGAGGAGCTGGCACGCCAGAAGCTAGCTCAGGAGGAGCTAGCACAAGAGAAGCTAGCTCAGGAGGAGCTAGCACGAGAGAAGCTAGCTCAGGAGGAGCTAGCACGAGAGAAGCTAGCTCAAGAGGAGCCAGCACGAGAGAAGCTAGCTCAGGAGGAGCTGGCACGAGAGAAGCCAGCTCAGGAGGAGCTGGCACGCCAGAAGCTAGCTCAGGAGGAGCTAGCACAAGAGAAGCTAGCTCAGGAGGAGCTAGCACGAGAGAAGCTAGCTCAAGAGGAGCTAGCACGAGAGAAGCTAGCTCAGGAGGAGCTAGCACGAGAGAAGCTAGCTCAGGAGGAGCTAGCACGAGAGAAGCTAGCTCAAGAGGAGCTAGCACGAGAGAAGCTAGCTCAGGAGGAGCTAGCACGAGAGAAGCTAGCTCAAGAGGAGCTAGCACGAGAGAAGCTAGCTCAGGAGGAGCCAGCACGAGAGAAGCCAGCTCAGGAGGAGCTGGCACGCCAGAAGCCAGCTCAAGAGGAGCCAGCACGAGAGAAGCTAGCTCAGGAGGAGCTAGCACGAGAGAAGCCAGCTCAGGAGGAGCTGGCACGCCAGAAGCTAGCTCAGGAGGAGCTAGCACAAGAGAAGCTAGCTCAGGAGGAGCTAGCCCAGGAGATGCTAGCTCAGGAGGAGCTGGCACGCCAGAAGCTAGCTCAGGAGAAGCTAGCACAAGAGAAGCTAGCTCAGGAGGAGCTAGCACAAGAGAAGCTAGCTCAGGAGGAGCTAGCCCAGGAGATGCTAGCTCAGGAGGAGCTGGCACGCCAGAAGCTAGCTCAAGAGGAGCTAGCACAAGAGAAGCTAGCTCAGGAGGAGCTAGCCCAGGAGATGCTAGCTCAGGAGGAGCTGGCACGCCCAACGCTAGCTCAGGAGGAGCTAGCCCAGGAGATGCTAGCTCAGGAGGAGCTGGCACGCCAGAAGCCAGCTCAGGAGAAGCTAGCACAAGAGAAGCTAGCTCAGGAGGAGCTAGCCCAGGAGATGCTAGCTCAGGAAAAGTTGGCACGGGTAGCTCAGAAGAAACTGGCGCAGCAGATGCTAGCTCATGAGAAGCTGGCGCAGCAGATGCTCGCTCAGGAGATACAAGCACACGAGACGCTAGCTCGCATGTTGAGACATCTCAAAGGACTAGAGATCCCCGAAAGGGCCTCAATGGACCAACTGATGGAAAGAGAAGTAAGGACCCCCGGTCAAGATCCAGGGTATAAGATGGTGGAGAAACTAATCCCACAGGTGCGAGGCGGGAGCATGTCTCTCAATGATGCAGCAGGATCAGTCATGAATGGAACACCTATGCAAGGATCATGCTCACTGCTTGAAAAGCTATTCAGAGGAGTCCCAGGGGGTAACCCACTGGCAGCCCGATGCGCAGCATGGTCACAAGACCAGTTACGTATCGAATGTATGCTGTATGACCAAGTTAAAATGCTATCTGACAAAAGGGGGGCCTCCCAGGAGTTCCCCCCGAAAACAACCAAGGACAGAACAGGGAAAAAGAAGTACCAATACCTACCTGCAGACGAGTGGGCCGCACTAACCCCAGAACAGCAAGCAGAGGTGAGGACAACAAGGGAGGAATTCAAAGCCCGGAAGGAGAATCAATAGTATCCTTACCCTCTGGGGCCCTGACACAAGTGACTCAAGCAAGTGCAAACTGCACTTGACATACAGCTCATCTGTCAAGAGGAATAATATAAAGTGTTATTGTCATTTAGGAAGAAACATGACATAGAATACTACAAAAGTTTTGTATATATTCTAAGTATAATAGATAAAGATTCTCCGTCCTTGCTCTAAACCCAGAGTGAAGTAAAGTGAATTTGTAATCTATTTCATTCGGAAGGGATTTCCTGACAGCAACCATTTGGTGGGTTAGCACCCTACCAGCCATATCAGCTGCATGAGATGTACACTCACCAGCACCTATGGGTAAAAAATTGAGACTCTGCAAACTCTCATCAAGCTCAGCACCTTGACGCGGGGGGACAGAGCGAGCATCAGGGTCTCTGTATCCGACGGGCCTATCAGATTTGTGGGGACTTGGAAGCCTCAGCATACAGGACGCTGTGGTGCTTGGGCGGCCAAGTCACTGGTTTATGGGTCTGTCAAAACGGATTGGAGGTTCCGGGGCTAAGAACATAAGTTCAAGTGAGTTGGGCTTTATACTATTTAAATAGGTATCAAAAACCGAAAGAATATGAACCGAAATGACTGCTGTCGGGTGCCTCTGGAGTAGAATTAATTACAGATTTGAAAAAAACCAAACGTAGAAGGTTCTACTCAAAGAAAGAATCACACTTAAAGTATATTTCTGTGATAGCAGTAAAAGTTTACTCACGACTAAAAAGTTACGTAATGTTTTCTTACAGTCAAAAAACGTAGAAGGTTCTACTCAAAGAAAGAATCACACTTAAAGTATATTTCTGTGATAGCAGTAAAAGTTTACTCACGACTAAAAAGTTACGTAATGTTTTCTTACAGTCAAAAAACGTAGAAGGTTCTACTCAAAGAAAGAATCACACTTAAAGTATATTTCTGTGATAGCAGTAAAAGTTTACTCACGACTAAAAAGTTACGTAATGTTTTCTTACAGTCAAAAAACGTAGAAGGTTCTACTCAAAGAAAGAATCACACTTAAAGTATATTTCTGTGATAGCAGTAAAAGTTTACTCACGACTAAAAAGTTACGTAATGTTTTCTTACAGTCAAAAAACGTAGAAGGTTCTACTCAAAGAAAGAATCACACTTAAAGTATATTTCTGTGATAGCAGTAAAAGTTTACACACGACTAAAAAGTTACGTAATGTTTTCTTACAGTCAAAAAACGTAGAAGGTTCTACTCAAAGAAAGAATCACACTTAAAGTATATTTCTGTGATAGCAGTAAAAGTTTACTCACGACTAAAAAGTAACGTAATTACAGTCGAAACCTAAGTAGAAAAAATAGGTACCAGGTCACCTCAACCAGAAGTAACCTAATGTTTACTTAAAATCAGAATAAGTCCTGCTACTGGGACGGAAATGGAACCGGCGTAATAATACAGGCTGGTGTTATCAGCAGGAGCTGAGTCTATAAGAGGCTACATAGCCTGAATCTACAAGCTGGCTAACTAGCCGGAGCTAATACCAGACATAAACAGTAACTAACTACCCAGTCTGGACCGAGACAAGCACAACACAGGGTAGACCCCCTGTGCAAGAAGGAAGTGGACGGAAACAACAGTCCGAAGGATCTGTGAACAATGTGCGCTGGTAAAGGTGCGCTGGTAAAGGGACAAAACCTGAATCAGTGCCACACTCCTAGACGGGGGGCGGTCCCCCGGAATCAGCGAACGACGCAGCGGATGGCAAGAAGGAATATACTGACTCAGGTCAGAAATCGGAACTGGAGGAAGACCGGGATAGGTCAAGCTCCAGAGCATCCTCAAGGTCCTCATCTAGACCTCCTAGACCTCCCAGACCTCCCAGACCTCCTAGACCTCCCAGACCTCCCAGACCTCCTAGACCTCCTAGACCGGACAGAGAGACATTGGCCTGGACCCAGGTTACAGGGCGACGAGAGCCCTGAATGGACCTGAAAGAGAGAAAAGAGATGAGTCCTCTGTGGACTGTATCTGTGATGTCCTGCGAGGCCTACGGACAGGGTCACGCGACCAGGCCAACCACACTTCAATGGAGGACTGCTGCTACAATTCTCGGGGACCCGTGGGGGTCGCCCGAGAAGTGACAAATCAACCTACCTCAAACTATGGGAGAGATCCAAGAGGTCAGAGGGGGCGACCCCAAGATGACTAAGTGGACCAAGATGACCAAGATGACGAAGACGACAACAACCTGGGTGCATCGGCCGGGAACAACAGATGCAAGTCTTCCCGCCGGATACCAAGCAACAACGTGACCCCTATCCTGTCGAGCCGTCCAGCCAGGGAACAACAGATGCAAGTCTTCCCGCCGGCTACCAGGGTAGCAAGGTACCAAGATGGCAGAGGGGGTGTGGAGAGTCACAGCCACGTGACCCCACAATCGCCATCTCGTCCCCCAGTACAGACGCTATTAAGACAATGGAAAATGACCGACCAGGATGACAGAGGGGGTGTAAAGTGTCACAGCCAACTAAGTGACACTGAGGGTGACATCCTGATCTTATATATGATTGGAGCCATGTATATGACCTATATATTCTTTATACACTTTAAAACTAAACTCTGGTTGGAAGACCGTGATTGTGTGAATCTAACCTATTTTTCACATGTAATAATGATGGAAACATATATACTGTAGGTATAAAGGTATAGATATGTATAATGCTATATTGATTATGTGCTTTATCGGCAAATCATATGTTTCTGCTTAAAAATGAATTGCCTGGTCTGCATAGAGGTGTCTGTAAGAGCAAGCCTGCAGCAGGGAGTTAACCATAAAGAATGTGACCCTGAGAGGCAGCAGGAGAGGCCGCAGAAGAGGAGGGAGAGGAGAGCGGACTATAATGACTATAATGTAATGTAAACTAATGTAATATAGTACACCGAGTACTGTATTGTACCAGTAACCTATTGTACCTGTATATATCTGTATATGTATGTGTTGGGCTATGTAAGATATATTACGGCAGTCTGCCTCGTCCTCGTCTCAGAACGAAAGAGGCCCATGGAAGAAGGAGGAAAGTAAGGAAGTTAACCCTTACAGTAAGGAAGCAGAACAGACATGCATTCATGTTCAAATGAGGTAATGGGGTTTTTCCCAGTAGATGTAATGACTAGAAAGGGAGGGACACTTGCTGTGCACGTAAAGTGGAACGATTGGATGTGTATGGTGCGTTGACTGGCTAGCAAAATTGCATCACTGTATCTGAACCAATGACAAAGAGATCTGGGGCCCTTTATAAAGGCCAACTGGCCAGCTCACAGAGAGATTTTGAAGTTTTTACCAGTGTGTGACTTGGAAGACAAGATGCAGGCACAAGCCGAGATCAAGAGATGACATGTTTTGTTTTATATAATCTTTTAAACTGTAATGGATATTTTTTATATAGTCTTTTTCTGTAACTTCATTGAAATAAAAATGACTTTTTATAATCCATTGAGTTCTTGGACTGATCCCTGCCAGCAATGCCAGAAAATACCAGCCGCGCCCTGATTTCCTCTGAAGGTGACTATTTGTACTGGCAACATACTACAGATTGAATCACTTGACTGGTTAATGCTTTTCAGCTAAGAGATATAAATATATATGTGTATATGATATGTACTGATAAGAAATACTATACATGGAGATGGATGTTGTTTGCGGGTTCCGGTGTCTCTGTGTCCAGACTGACTCTGTCTTATGTGGGATCTCGACCGTCTGAATCACTGCAGGGTCAGACGGTCGGTTCCGTTGACGGAGGAGGAGGAGGAGGAGGACAGGAGGGGCCGGGGAGTGCAAACAATGATTACGTGTTAGTACAGTGGTAATACTTATTAAAAAAGTAGTAATACAACCAAGCTTTCAAATGAGCAGTATTACAAGCCCTTTCGTAAAATGATGATAATGATGATGATGATAATAATAATATTATTTTTATTACAGGCGATAATGGTTCTCCTAGACATACATTCGGTTTATTTCAAACAAGAAGAGATTAACAACTCTTCATGATTACATTTCATATCAACTGGATATCACAAGACCAGTGACTTGAAGTAATCTAGACAGAAATAGTAAATTGACTCGAGAACTTGGCGAGTTTCAGGTTTCAGGTTTTTATTTAGACTCCACAACATAAACAGATCATTAATCCAGCTTACATTGCTGTCAAGGATAGTAACGTAAAAGCCTCTTGACTTATTTCCATCGTTGTCCTTGGGTGTCAAGGATGCTAGAAACACACAACTCATTACAGAATTAATCACAATTATTATCTTTGCATAATAATAATGGCACAACCCTAAATTAATACAAAACAAAGCACATTTGTTGATACAATGTTCATTTATGTCGAAAGTCAGTGAGCTTCAGCACCTCGCCGGGGGATATCGAGCGGCCGCAGGTTTATATCTCGAGTAGGTGATTGAGATATATAGAGGCGACCTGTAGCTTTCAACAGTTCCTCAGCTGATAGAGTTGTGCCCTTCCTGATGACTTGTCGTACAGAACATGTAAGTCGCTTTGGATAAAAGCGTTCAGCTAAATGACTAAATGTAAATGTAGTGTGGTAGTGAAAGGGTTAAAAAAACTCTTCAGTGATTGTGAATTAGGTCAATGTTTTGGAAAATGTTTCATTTCTTTCCCCCACAGCCCATGTTGTATGACTAGAAGACACGCTAGTGCTTTTACTGTGAAAGCCTGTAATAAATCAGCAATGCTGCTGCTAAACACCTTCTCACTATTCTCCCTCTAGTGCTTTTACTGTGAAAGCATGGCTATACTGCACTACATGTAATGCTGCTGCTAAACACCTCCTCACTATTCTCCCTTTAGTGCTTTTACTGTGAAAGCCTGGCTATACTGCACTACATGTAATGCTTCTGCTAAACACCTTCTCACTATTCTCCCTCTAGTGCTTTTACTGTGAAAGCCTGGCTATACTGCACTACATGTAATGCTTCTGCTAAACACCTTCTCACTATTCACACTCTAGTGCTTTTACTGTGAAAGCCTGGCTATACTGCACTACATGTAATGCTTCTGCTAAACACCTTCTCACTATTCACACTCTAGTGCTTTTACTGTGAAAGCCTGGCTATACTGCACTACATGTAATGCTTCTGCTAAACACCTCCTCACTATTCTCCCTCTAGTGCTTTTACTGTGAAAGCCTGGCTATACTGCACTACATGTAATGCTGCTGCTAAACACCTTCTCACTATTCTCCCTCTAGTGCTTTTACTGTGAAAGCCTGGCTATTAGGGATGGGCGTGAGTAATCGACTCGTAGCTATGAGAAAAATGTATCTTAAATTATTAATAATTTTTATGATTTCTTTTTTATTTCTTTTTTTATTAAAATATATATATTTTTTACATATTTGTTTCACATGTATGTGTAAGATTATAACTGTTTGTTGGTTTCCTTAAACATATACGTGAATGAACAAAATTAAGAAAAAAAAAATATATATATATATATATTTCTTTTAAATCCCTTTTCGAGTAATACACGATCACTCGAGTATAACATGCGATCAATCGATCTGGATTTTTCTTAAAAATGCCCATCCCTACTGGCTATACTGCACTACATGTAATGCTGCTGCTGAAACCCTCCTCACTATTCTCCCTCCGTACTCCCTGTGTGTTTCTCCGGCTCCGTCCGTGGCAGCAGATCGTATCGCCTCCCGCTGCTCTCCACCATCACAGCTGCTCCAGCGCAGCCTACCTGGACTCAATTATTCCCCTAGCCTATCGGAGGCCAGCGTTATCATAACTTCACTCTGATTTATGCTCCTCCACAGAACACTCAGTTTTGATGGCCATTCCTGGCAAGGAAATTAACTAAATGACACAATCCATCACTTTCTGCAGTCAGACGCAAAGCCCTGCCCCCCCAGCCCACAGTCCAATTACACTTCTTTATCACACCCCCTTCTGGCCATAAGTCCAATTACACTTCTTTATCACCCCCCCCCCCCCCCCCCCCCCCCCCCCTTCTGGCCATAACAGGGGTTTTTGATGGCGCTTAGGAATTATTAGATAAGATCATTCTGTCACAATATGGAGAGCTAATATATTATTTTCAGTGTTTATTTGTTCTGCAACTGTGTCCTTACCGCAATGTTAATGTGCCAGTATTTGTGTGTGTGTGTGTGTGCGTGTGTGCGTGTGCGTGTGTGTGTGTGTGTGTGTGTGTGTGTGTGTGTGTGTGTGTGTGTGCGTGTGCGTGCGTGTGTGTGTGCGTGTGTGTCTCATTCACCCATCTGCGCACTCGAGGGGAATTTGCTCGATTAAAATGTTCATTTTGATCTGATTTGGCTTCTGTGGCAACAGCTGAGCCTGTGGGCTTTGTGGAAATAGAAAAGTTATTTGGCTGTGCTCAAAACGACAGACTGTTTGGAGTCTGTCATTTTTCATTCTGTTACTCCTAGTTGACATGAATATTCATGTCTGAAGTAAGCACTCCCTTTCAGGCTGAGTGAGAGTGTAGGAAAATTGAAAAATGAACCCACATTTCCTTTAATACAAATATTATTATACCGAAAGGGCCATATGGGTTTGTCTGGATGCATGTCTGTATCTCTGTCTGTCCGCACAAAATCCAACCGACCACATCTCACACCGCTGTGTGTACAGTTCAGTTCATGTCAATCATACTTCCACCACACATACAAGGTCAACCCAGGGCCATCACTAGCCATCTGGTTAAGGGTTAAAGCACCACACAACCACCCCTGTGTGCTTTGCTGCTATACTAAGTAGTAAAGATTCAATAGAAAGCCACGCTATAAAATTGACGATGAATTGATACACGTTTGTGAATGTGCATGCTTGTGTTGTTACAGAATTAGCAGCTACAGTAGCATCCAACAAAAGCTATAATGCCCATCTCTCTACTACTAGGCTAGGCTAAAGCCAACGTTTCCCCCCCAGCCCATATATATTTGCTACAAACGGTGAGTGAATAGTGTGCCGTCCATGGCTCTGAAATGACAGCATTGAAACAACGGTGTTGAGTTAATTTCAGACGTGTGGTAGGTCATCGTTAACGTTCACGTTAGCGACTTACGTTAGCCAAGCTAACGCTATCAACACTATGTTAGCGATGTACATTATCAGCGCAAGTTACGTCAGCAACATTATGCAACGCTTCAGTTCACTTTATGCAAGAATGTTTTACATCTAAGACACTGTCGGGCGAATTCACAAAGAATGGATTGTGGGCTAATAGCACCCTTAACTGATACCTGGGAGCGCTGTTGGCTCACGGAGCAGCTGAGTGCAGTTTGCCCCTGATGGTAAAATAGTATGAATACTGCCCATGCAACAGTATGCATGTCCTAGCAATGGCAGACAGAAAACAGAAGCTTCAATTCTCTGATCGCAAATTGGAAGTCCTGATGAATCAATAATAATAATAATAATAATAATAATAATAATAATAATAATAATAATAATAATAATAATAATAATAATAATAATAATAATAATAATAATAATAATAATAATAATAATAATAATAATAATAATAATAATAATAATAATAATAATAATAATAATAATAATAATAATAATAATAATAATAATAATAATAATAATAATAATAATAATAATAATAATAATAATAATAATAAGCGCTTTACAATGTAGGGTGGAAATTGCCTCAGGAGGCAGGAGACTTATTTTGCAAAAACTCAGTTTTCGTTAACCACTAATAAGCTACAAAACCAAACTGTCTATCAGATCAAAACACAATCTAGGGATATATAGGAATAATAGAATAATAATAATAGAATTTGCCCACCCAGATGGTACCAAATTGTTTGTCACGTCATCCCAATATAAATGTGTTTGAGCAGACCTGGTGTCCATGGCGCTGGATCTTTCAGCCAAAGTTAGGCACTGTGAAGGGTTAAAATAATTTCAGATTTAGGAATATATTTAGAGTGAGAAATGTTGTATTTAATGTTTAGTTAAGAGAATGGAACCTGCATTATCATATACTCCAGAATAAACGTTTCATTGACGAAACGTTATAAATGAAAAGTTTATTCTGGAGCATATGACCATGAGAGTAACAAATTGTAAAGCGCTTTGGATAAAAAAACAAAAAAATATATAAAAAACAAAAGCAGCGATTTATGAGTGTGCAGGTTCTATTGTCTTTATTGTGATGATCACCTGACCCACCGGATCACCTAACCCACCGGGTCACCGGAGACGCTCTAACCCTAACCCTAACCCTGACCCACCGGGTCACCGGAGACGCTCTAACCCTAACCCTAACCCTGACCCACCGGGTCACCGGAGACGCTCTAACCCTAACCCTAACCCTGACCCACCGGGTCACCGGAGACGCTCTAACCCTAACCCTAACCCTGACCCACCGGCTCACCGGAGACGCTCTAACCCTAACCCTGACCCACCGGGTCACCGGAGACGCTCTAACCCTAACCCTGACCCACCGGGTCACCGGAGACGCCGGCCACTAATGCGCTTAGTTGCCACCAATTCTCTGAAGACGTAAAATAGCGTCACTTTACCTGCGAGTGGCAATTAGCGCCGACATTTGTCAATTGGATCGCAATGAGGCAAATTTGCATAGAACGGGGCAAAATCTTTCGCCCATATTACCTCATTTAAATATATAAATAGCACCGAGACACAATGATGATGGCAACACAGTTGCACGGTATGTCCCCCGTTGCGCAGGCTTTGTGAATAGCAAGGTTTGTTTTGGGGCTATTTGCACAGGCATTGTGTCCGAAAAAGCTGCGCCATCCCGTTGTGAATTTGTGTGTCCCAGCTACACATCTCACACGCTGTTATTACACTTTATATCTTGTTTTTTGGAAAATGCACGTTTGTATTGATGTGTTCTAACAAAGAATAATGCTTGTCTAAATAGAATCTCTGTTTTTAAGTGACTCACAGAAGTGTTGTTTGCGTCCCCAGGCCTCTGCGCTACTGGCTGAGCCTCGCCCTGTCCCTGCTGTACTGCAGCCAGAACCACCAGCGGGGCGTGTACAGCCAGGAGACGCGGAGCTGCTCCTGCCCCTACCACCGGCCCCCCTGCCAGGGCCTCGTGCCCTGCTCCGTGGGGGGCGGACCCCGCTGCGCCTCCTGCTCCGCGGAGAACCGGACACGCTGCTCCAACTGCAATTCCGGCTTCGCCCCGGCCCAGGGGACCTGCCGGCCCGCGGTGCCGGACCCCACGGACCCCTACCTGGGCCTGGAGAGCGACCGCGACCTGCAGGACCTGGAGCTGCGCTACCTGCTCCGGCGGCGCGACCCGCGCATCACGCTGCACGCCGTGTTCGTCAGCAACGATGTCAACCTGGACACCTGGTTCGACCCGTCCTGGAGGAAGAGGATGCTGCTCACGCTGAAGAGCAACCGGGTCAAGTCCAACCGCGTCCACGTGCTGCTCGGCGTGGCTCTCCAGGTGTGCTGGACCAAGAACAGCACGCTGGAGCCGGCGCTGTCCGTGTTCGTGAACCCCTTCGGGGGCAGCCACTCGGAGAGCTGGACCATGCCCATAGGGCAGCATGCGTACCCCGACTGGGAGAGGACCAGGCTGGACGTCCCCTCGGACTGCTACAACTGGACGCTGACTCTCGGGAACAGGTGGAAGAGCTTTTTTGAGACCGTTCATTTCTACCTGCGGAGCCGCGTCAGGGAGCCTGGGGGGGGAGCAGCGCCTGGGGGGGGAGCAGCGCCTGGGGGGGGAGCAGCGCCTGGGGGAGCAGCGCCTGGGGGGGGAGCAGCGCCTGGGGGAGCAGCGCCTGGGGGGGGAGCAGCGCCTGGGGGAGCAGCGCCTGGGGGGGGAGCAGCGCCTGGGGGAGCAGCGCCTGGGGGAGCAGCGCCTGGGGGAAACAGGAGCGGTGCGGCGCTATACGAGCCTCCGGAGGGCGCCGAGCCTTCCAGTAACATGGGCTACATGAAGATCACCAGCATGCAGCTGTTGGGCTACAGCACGCACTTTGACCCCGGGGCGATCCAGGACCTGATTCTGCAGCTGGACTACCCGTACACGCAGGGGTCGCAGGACTCCGCCCTGCTGCAGCTGGTGGAGCTACGCCGCCGGGTCAACCGCCTCTCGCCTCCGGGGGCGCCACCGGTGGACCTGTTCGCCTGTCTGCTCAGGCACAGGCTCAAAGTGTCCGGCGCGGACGTGACTAGGATACTCGACGCCCTGCAAGCGTTCAGCGCCAGGTTCAGCGCCAGGCAGCCCAACTCAAACAGGGAATATGAGGCGACCAAACTCTGTGGCTAATGGGCGGCTGGGGCTTCCTTCCTCTGTCCCTACCCTGCCTGTCCCCCCTCCGCCGTTCACACCCGCTGTGACGGATGAGATGGGGAGGTGGAGAGACAGGGAGACATGCCCAGGATCAAACAACAGGAGGCTATAGGTACAGTATCAACGACAAGGATAGTTCTCTCCCTTTACATGGAAGGAGGAGGAGGCGTGGGCTGGTGCTTATGAAGAGTGCATCTGACCACAGGCTGTGGTGGACCGGCCCGCGGGCTCGCAGCATGACCGTGCATTGATATGTCGAGCTTGTAGCATCGCTGTGGCTTCATCAAGATTCACCAGACCGTTTTCTCCGGGGGTTAACGCCGGACGTCTGTATGTGAACAGGCTGGGGGAACGCAGGGTTGATTACGACAGTAGTTCTCAAGCTTTTTCATCACGTCACGGACCCGGAAATTAACAGCGTCCCTATTTCATAGGACTTTGTCCCAGAGAGACAGAAGATAGAAGATTATACCTAGATATGATTTAATAGCCTGCGGAACTTCCACAACTGCACAGATAACAGTGGAAACAGAAACATAGCACATCAGAATAGTCATTCGTATACACGGTCATACTTGGCTAACCTCTAATGAATGGAATATTTTTTACAAAACTAAACTATTAATCATTTCGGCACCGACCCCTGGAACCTCTTTGAGAACCGCTGGATTATGAAATGAGACGGCGAGATGTCACGTTAAAGAAAAAGTGCACCAGTAGTCATTTAAATGGTCCCAAGGTACTGCATGGTGCATATCACTCCATCGTGAAACAGCTAAGCACTCCTGTCTAAACGCTTCCTCTGGTGCTGCTGCTGATGCTGCACGCAGCGCCACCTTTAGCTGGTGATAAACCTGATGCTGCACGCAGCGCCACCTTTAGCTGGTGATAAACCTGATGCTGCATGCAGCGCCACCTTTAGCTGGTGATAAACCTGATGCTGCACGCAGCGCCACCTTTAGCTGGTGATAAACCTGATGCTGCACGCAGCGCCACCTTTAGCTGGTGATAAACCTGATGCTGCACGCAGCGCCACCTTTAGCTGGTGATAAACCTGATGCTGCATGCAGCGCCACCTTTAGCTGGTGATAAACCTGATGCTGCACGCAGCGCCACCTTTAGCTGGTGATAAACCTGATGCTGCACGCAGCGCCACCTTTAGCTGGTGATAAACCTGATGCTGCACGCAGCGCCACCTTTAGCTGGTGATAAACCTGATGCTGCACGCAGCGCCACCTTTAGCTGGTGATAAACCTGATGCTGCACGCAGCGCCACCTTTAGCTGGTGATAAACCTGATGCTGCACGCAGCGCCACCTTTAGCTGGTGATAAACCTGATGCTGCACGCAGCGCCACCTTTAGCTGGTGATAAACCCAAAGATATAATCACCCTGAGCTCAGTGATCTTACATTGGTTGCCTTTGAATTGATTTACTATTTTACGGGCCAATTTTAAGGCACAGCTGAGTGGGGTCCCTGATTACATGTTTTAACCCACTATAAGCCATGAGAAGGCACATCTTTTAACCCACTATAAGCCATGAGAAGGCACATCTTTTAACCCACTATAAGCCATGAGAAGGCACATCTTTTAACCCACTATAAGCCATGAGAAGGCACATCTTTTAACCCACTATAAGCCATGAGAAGGCACATCTTTTAACTCACTATAAGCCATGAGAAGGCACATCTTTTAACCCACTATAAGCCATGAGAAGGCACATCTTTTAACCCACTATAAGCCATGAGAAGGCCTAAAGTCCTTGGCCAGCGGTAGCTGCATTACTCAGAGAAAGTAACATAGTCCTTGTTACTCCTCACTCATTTGGATCATTACTCCCTGGGAGCAGTAATTTGTTACGTTAATTCTTATGTTACTTCCATTACATCCCCCCCAAAATTGCTTCCTTTCTTACCGTCAAAATGCGGTAACATACGGCCGGCCACTCTCTCTGCCAGTGCGTCTCTGTGTGAATGATCACGTGGTCAGGGTGGCGACACCTCGAGGGGCTTTTCAAACCAGTGGCACGGGCTGCTGCGATGACAGCGCCGCGCTGAGCCAGATGATTGTCTCCGGCGGACGTGGAGCGCAGAGCGCCGCACCTCGGGTGTGAAAGCTCAGTAACTGAAATAACAGCAGCTTTTTCTTCGCAGCAGTTTGGTGACGAGGCTACTTCAGGCTCAATCAAAAGCACAGCTGGCTTATTAAATTGATGAAGGACTATCTTTTTAAACAACTCACCGTCATGCTGCTGCAGGAGAGCAGGTGTTGTATCAAGAGATTTGAGATCGTATTTTTCGGAGGTTTCTCCTATACGATTAAACAGCGATGATGATTTACTCCGAAACTTTTATTCTACCAGTAGGATCGAGGATTCGACCTGCCTCCATGAAATACATATGGTGGCCTAAGTGAAGAAGAAGTATCGGCTCTGTTTTCATCCTTTTACATGCAGGAGACTTTTGACATTGAATGGCGCTGCCTTGAGCGCAGTTCCGATAGATTACCAATGATCTGTCATCTTTGGTCTTGATAAAATCAAAGTAATGGAGTAACAAGTTGTTATTTGATGGGGTAACAGTAATATTATTACCGAAATTGTGGTGGCAATTTGTTACACTACTCTACACTACTTTGTATTGGGGAAAAGGTCATAAAGGCGTTACTTAGTAATGCGTTACCACACAACACTGGCCAGGTCTTTGTTAAACTGAGCACTAAAGATGACAACCGGCCCAGGAAGCTTACCCTATAGCCAGATCAGTATCATCTTTTAAATCTGCGGTTCACAAAATGTAGTCTGTGGACTCTCAGGGTTCCAGGGTCTGAATCAAAAGGAGGAATATATATATGTAATTACAGTATAATTTAATTCATTAGAAGTTAGCATATTGTGTATGAATGTAAGATAGATTTGTATTATGTAGTAATAAAACTACATAAAAAAACCTACTTAAAAACTTTAAGATGGGGGATCCCTGGAACAAAATGACAATTTGGTATACATGCAGAAGCCTATTTATTATTTGAGGGTTCTTGGCTTGAAAAGAAAAACTTGGGAACAACTGTAAATCACTTCTATATCTACAGACGTGTTATTTCAATTGGTTTTTTTTCTTTACCATTTATTTGCCTTGTTTTCACCCAGCCTTTGTTAAGATTGTCAGTTGTTGTTTCCTGTTTGCTTTCCAGTAGTAGTAGTAGTAGTAGTAGTAGTAGTAGTAGTAGTAGTAGTAGTAGTAGTAGTAGTAGTAGTAGTAGTAGTAGTAGTAGTACTAGTAGTACTAGTAGTACTAGTAGTAGATGTAGTTGGAGGTGGGAGTAGTAAAAGATGCCACATGTCACTGGGTCTCATTCCCGAACATTTTTCAAAGAGTTATTCTGGAAGACTTATCTTGGAACAACTGAGACAGAATCAATGACAAGTTCACTCTGAGTCCCCAACGTGCTGGTAATATGTCTTAAGTGGCTGAAATGGTCGCACAAATGATATGATCTGATATCTGCTTGGAGAATGGCATTTTGTCTTAAACTCGAAACGCGCGTTCCTGTTCAGGTCATTTGCATACAAAACAGCGCTTCCAGAGCTCCTTATAAGGCAACTAGTGACGCAGCTGTGTAAAAATGGAATGGCGGAAGTGCTTTGTGAGTCTTGCGAGCCATCAAAACTAGATTAGATTAATGTATTGGCATCATATACAGCTCGTGGTACACCTGCCGCAGCGCGCACACACACACACGCGCGCGCAGTACTGTATATGAATGAATGAATGAAATATAATATATATAGCCTACGGCGGGCGTAATGAATGAACGCAGTATGGCTTATTATTCCACAATTAAGCCTATACTGTTCATTCGTAGGCGCACACAAGACTTGTTATGGAATATTAATGCAGTCTATTTCCACCGATTAGCTTTAGTTCTTATTTATTTATCCACTGTCATTTCAGTGTTGGTGAGGCTATATAGTGTATTTCAATATAAGTTTAATTGATTAATGATATATTCGAAGGAATGCAGGTTTATAGCTATATCAACCCCCTCCAATGTACAGTAAATGACCAAGTATGGTTTTGTCAATATTCCAATGTACAGTTTTGCTTGTACAGTGTAAGTCTATCCCCCACCCACCCCTCCTACCCAACCTCCTCCAACAGTTTCTACGTCAAATGTACTCTCTTTTCTGGACTCTTTTTGTATCACAAACAGTACTGTATTTGCAAATCTGGTATGTCATAAATGTATAGATGTAGCAGTACTGTCTATCTGTGTCGTGTGTGTCATATATGTTATGATGAATTGAAAATGGGGGACCCTGATGTAAACAAGACGAAAGTCTTTCTCTGGTCTGCATCCCCTTAACAATTGAGCTGTACTGTACTGTACCCATTCTGCAATCTGTTAATAAAGTTTTCAATCAATCAATCAATCAAACAAAGGTCTGTCCCATTGTATACCAATCAATGGGATACATTGCATGTTGACCTGCATTCTTTCAAATGTATATAATTAATCATTAAAACAGATGTGTAACAAATAAGAAATACAAATTCCACAGAAGGCATTACATAATTATAATTTTCAATAATTTCACAATAATTGTGTTTGAATATCTGAGTAATTAAAGTAATTATACATTTGTCCAAAATAGCTGGTTCAGATATGGTTAAGCAGCTGCCCTGTGATCAGATGAATCCATATTATTTATTTTTCCGACATCAAATGCGTAATTTCTTATTGTACAAATATTGTCATATTTATTTGAATTATGATTAAGTAATTAATTCCAATGAGTCCTGTAGCGTTGACATGAAGGAATCACTATGAGAACACACGTCTGTCAAGTTAATAACATTTTCAATTACTCAATCAATCATGAGTGTGCTCCTCAGCACCCTTAAATCTTCTCTCAGCCACGATCAAATCTGATCTGATCCCAGCCCTAACACCGGTTCCTGACAGGGAGCGAGCGAGCGAACTAGAGACGAAATCGCGCGCGACACTGTCCTGATATGAGGCGGCGCGTGTCCGAGTGTGTCTGTGTGTGTGTTACCTGGAAGCACACGTGGGGGGGGGGGCAAAGCAGCCTGCGATTCTTGACCAATAAAAAGTGTTTAGGGGCGGGACTCGGCCGCATAATCGCTCAACTAGAGACACAGCGAGCGAATAACTGAGGGGTGGACGACATCGCTGCTCAGTTCGCTGTCGCTCGCGGCAGATCAGGATAGTCTGATTGAAACGAATACATTTTAATCATTTTCGCAATCACGCTCGCTCGCGTCGCTCCCTGTCAGGAACCGGTGTAATATGTCTTAAATGGGCCAAAATCTGGCTAAGACGAAACTTTTGGTCGTAAATTTGTTTTCGGGAATGAGACCCACTGTCTGTATGCTGTATTGGACTGGTTCTGGTTGAATGGTAGAGCCATGTCAGGGTTAACCCTAACCCTAACCCTGTATTGGACTGGTTCTGGTTGAATGGTAGAGCCATGTCAGGGCCCGCTCCCAGTAAGAAAGGCTCACTCTCAAGGGTTAAACAGTGAGCATCTGTTCTATTTTATACTTTATAACAAGCCAATATTCTGCATCTGGGTCTGATTAAAAATTCTGATTAAAAATGTAGCTGTGTTATTGGAAGCGGTGCCTCGTCTCCCTGAGGTGTTTCTAACACACGAGGGGAAGACTGAGGGGTCTGTTAGTTCAGTTAGAGGTGTTTCTAACACGAGGGGAAGACTGAGGGTCTGTTAGTTCAGTTAGAGGTGTTTCTAACACGAGGGGAAGACTGAGGGTCTGTTAGTTCAGTTAGAGGTGTTTCTAACACGAGGGGAAGACTGAGGGGTCTGTTAGTTCAGTTAGAGGTGTTTCTAACACAAGGGGAAGACTGAGGGTCTGTTAGTTCAGTTAGAGGTGTTTCTAACACGAGGGGAAGACTGAGGGTCTGTTAGTTCAGTTAGAGGTGTTTCTAACACGAGGGGAAGACTGAGGGGTCTGTTAGTTCAGTTAGACGTGTTTCTAACACGAGAGGAAGACTGAGGGGTCTGTTAGTTCAGTTAGAGGTGTTTCTAACACGAGGGGAAGACTGAGGGTCTGTTAGTTCAGTTAGAGGTGTTTCTAACACGAGGGGAAGACTGAGGGTCTGTTAGTTCAGTTAGAGGTGTTTCTAACACGAGGGAAGACTGAGGGTCTGTTAGTTCAGTTAGAGGTGTTTCTAACACGAGGGGAAGACTGAGGGTCTGTTAGTTCAGTTAGAGGTGTTTCTAACACGAGGGGAAGACTGAGGGTCTGTTAGTTCAGTTAGAGGTGTTTCTAACACGAGGGGAAGACTGAGGGTCTGTTAGTTCAGTTAGAGGTGTTTCTAACACGAGGGGAAGACTGAGGGTCTGTTAGTTCAGTTAGAGGTGTTTCTAACACGAGGGGAAGACTGAGGGTCTGTTAGTTCAGTTAGAGGTGTTTCTAACACGAGGGAAGACTGAGGGTCTGTTAGTTCAGTTAGAGGTGTTTCTAACACGAGGGGAAGACTGAGGGTCTGTTAGTTCAGTTAGAGGTGTTTCTAACACGAGGGGAAGACTGAGGGGTCTGTTAGTTCAGTTAGAGGTGTTTCTAACACGAGGGGAAGACTGAGGGGTCTGTTAGTTCAGTTAGAGGTGTTTCTAACACGAGGGGAAGACTGAGGGGTCTGTTAGTTCAGTTAGAGGTGTTTCTAACACGAGGGGAAGACTGAGGGTCTGTTAGTTCAGTTAGAGGTGTTTCTAACACGAGGGGAAGACTGAGGGTCTGTTAGTTCAGTTAGAGGTGTTTCTAACACGAGGGGAAGACTGAGGGTCTGTTAGTTCAGTTAGAGGTGTTTCTAACACGAGGGGAAGACTGAGGGGTCTGTTAGTTCAGTTAGAGGTGTTTCTAACACGAGGGGAAGACTGAGGGTCTGTTAGTTCAGTTAGAGGTGTTTCTAACACGAGGGGAAGACTGAGGGGTCTGTTAGTTCAGTTAGAGGTGTTTCTAACACGAGGGGAAGACTGAGGGTCTGTTAGTTCAGTTAGAGGTGTTTCTAACACGAGGGGAAGACTGAGGGTCTGTTAGTTCAGTTAGAGGTGTTTCTAACACGAGGGGAAGACTGAGGGGTCTGTTAGTTCAGTTAGAGGTGTTTCTAACACGAGGGGGAAGACTGAGGGGTCTGTTAGTTCAGTTAGAGGTGTTTCTAACACGAGGGGAAGACTGAGGGTCTGTTAGTTCAGTTAGAGGTGTTTCTAACACGAGGGGAAGACTGAGGGGTCTGTTAGTTCAGTTAGAGGTGTTTCTAACACGAGGGGAAGACTGAGGGTCTGTTAGTTCAGTTAGAGGTGTTTCTAACACGAGGGGAAGACTGAGGGTCTGTTAGTTCAGTTAGAGGTGTTTCTAACACGAGGGGAAGACTGAGGGGTCTGTTAGTTCAGTTAGAGGTGTTTCTAACACAAGGGGAAGACTGAGGGGTCTGTTAGTTCAGTTAGAGGTGTTTCTAACACGAGGGGAAGACTGAGGGGTCTGTTAGTTCAGTTAGAGGTGTTTCTAACACGAGGGGAAGACTGAGGGTCTGTTAGTTCAGTTAGAGGTGTTTCTAACACGAGGGGAAGACTGAGGGTCTGTTAGTTCAGTTAGAGGTGTTTCTAACACGAGGGAAGACTGAGGGTCTGTTAGTTCAGTTAGAGGTGTTTCTAACACGAGGGGAAGACTGAGGGTCTGTTAGTTCAGTTAGAGGTGTTTCTAACACGAGGGGAAGACTGAGGGTCTGTTAGTTCAGTTAGAGGTGTTTCTAACACGAGGGGAAGACTGAGGGTCTGTTAGTTCAGTTAGAGGTGTTTCTAACACGAGGGAAGACTGAGGGTCTGTTAGTTCAGTTAGAGGTGTTTCTAACACGAGGGGAAGACTGAGGGTCTGTTAGTTCAGTTAGAGGTGTTTCTAACACGAGGGGAAGACTGAGGGGTCTGTTAGTTCAGTTAGAGGTGTTTCTAACACGAGGGGAAGACTGAGGGGTCTGTTAGTTCAGTTAGAGGTGTTTCTAACACGAGGGGAAGACTGAGGGTCTGTTAGTTCAGTTAGAGGTGTTTCTAACACGAGGGGAAGACTGAGGGGTCTGTTAGTTCAGTTAGAGGTGTTTCTAACACGAGGGGAAGACTGAGGGTCTGTTAGTTCAGTTAGAGGTGTTTCTAACACGAGGGGAAGACTGAGGGGTCTGTTAGTTCAGTTAGAGGTGTTTCTAACACGAGGGAAGACTGAGGGGTCTGTTAGTTCAGTTAGAGGTGTTTCTAACACGAGGGGAAGACTGAGGGGTCTGTTAGTTCAGTTAGAGGTGTTTCTAACACGAGGGGAAGACTGAGGGTCTGTTAGTTCAGTTAGAGGTGTTTCTAACACGAGGGGAAGACTGAGGGGTCTGTTAGTTCAGTTAGAGGTGTTTCTAACACGAGGGAAGACTGAGGGTCTGTTAGTTCAGTTAGAGGTGTTTCTAACACGAGGGGAAGACTGAGGGGTCTGTTAGTTCAGTTAGAGGTGTTTCTAACACGAGGGGAAGACTGAGGGTCTGTTAGTTCAGTTAGAGGTGTTTCTAACACGAGGGGAAGACTGAGGGGTCTGTTAGTTCAGTTAGAGGTGTTTCTAACACGAGGGGAAGACTGAGGGGTCTGTTAGTTCAGTTAGAGGTGTTTCTAACACGAGGGGAAGACTGAGGGTCTGTTAGTTCAGTTAGAGGTGTTTCTAACACGAGGGGAAGACTGAGGGTCTGTTAGTTCAGTTAGAGGTGTTTCTAACACGAGGGGAAGACTGAGGGTCTGTTAGTTCAGTTAGAGGTGTTTCTAACACAGGGGAAGACTGAGGGTCTGTTAGTTCAGTTAGAGGTGTTTCTAACACGAGGGGAAGACTGAGGGGTCTGTTAGTTCAGTTAGAGGTGTTTCTAACACGAGGGGAAGACTGAGGGTCTGTTAGTTCAGTTAGAGGTGTTTCTAACACGAGGGGAAGACTGAGGGTCTGTTAGTTCAGTTAGAGGTGTTTCTAACACGAGGGGAAGACTGAGGGGTCTGTTAGTTCAGTTAGAGGTGTTTCTAACACGAGGGAAGACTGAGGGTCTGTTAGTTCAGTTAGAGGTGTTTCTAACACGAGGGGAAGACTGAGGGGTCTGTTAGTTCAGTTAGAGGTGTTTCTAACACGAGGGAAGACTGAGGGTCTGTTAGTTCAGTTAGAGGTGTTTCTAACACGAGGGGAAGACTGAGGGGTCTGTTAGTTCAGTTAGAGGTGTTTCTAACACGAGGGGAAGACTGAGGGGTCTGTTAGTTCAGTTAGAGGTGTTTCTAACACGAGGGGAAGACTGAGGGTCTGTTAGTTCAGTTAGAGGTGTTTCTAACACGAGGGGAAGACTGAGGGTCTGTTAGTTCAGTTAGAGGTGTTTCTAACACGAGGGGAAGACTGAGGGTCTGTTAGTTCAGTTAGAGGTGTTTCTAACACGAGGGGAAGACTGAGGGGTCTGTTAGTTCAGTTAGAGGTGTTTCTAACACGAGGGGAAGACTGAGGGTCTGTTAGTTCAGTTAGAGGTGTTTCTAACACGAGGGGAAGACTGAGGGTCTGTTAGTTCAGTTAGAGGTGTTTCTAACACGAGGGGAAGACTGAGGGTCTGTTAGTTCAGTTAGAGGTGTTTCTAACACGAGGGGAAGACTGAGGGTCTGTTAGTTCAGTTAGAGGTGTTTCTAACACGAGGGGAAGACTGAGGGTCTGTTAGTTCAGTTAGAGGTGTTTCTAACACGAGGGGAAGACTGAGGGTCTGTTAGTTCAGTTAGAGGTGTTTCTAACACGAGGGGAAGACTGAGGGGTCTGTTAGTTCAGTTAGAGGTGTTTCTAACACGAGGGGAAGACTGAGGGTCTGTTAGTTCAGTTAGAGGTGTTTCTAACACGAGGGGAAGACTGAGGGTCTGTTAGTTCAGTTAGAGGTGTTTCTAACACGAGGGGAAGACTGAGGGTCTGTTAGTTCAGTTAGAGGTGTTTCTAACACGAGGGGAAGACTGAGGGGTCTGTTAGTTCAGTTAGAGGTGTTTCTAACACGAGGGGAAGACTGAGGGTCTGTTAGTTCAGTTAGAGGTGTTTCTAACACGAGGGGAAGACTGAGGGGTCTGTTAGTTCAGTTAGAGGTGTTTCTAACACGAGGGGAAGACTGAGGGTCTGTTAGTTCAGTTAGAGGTGTTTCTAACACGAGGGGAAGACTGAGGGTCTGTTAGTTCAGTTAGAGGTGTTTCTAACACGAGGGGAAGACTGAGGGGTCTGTTAGTTCAGTTAGAGGTGTTTCTAACACGAGGGGAAGACTGAGGGTCTGTTAGTTCAGTTAGAGGTGTTTCTAACACGAGGGGAAGACTGAGGGGTCTGTTAGTTCAGTTAGAGGTGTTTCTAACACGAGGGGAAGACTGAGGGGTCTGTTAGTTCAGTTAGAGGTGTTTCTAACACGAGGGGAAGACTGAGGGGTCTGTTAGTTCAGTTAGAGGTGTTTCTAACACGAGGGGAGACTGAGGGTCTGTTAGTTCAGTTAGAGGTGTTTCTAACACGAGGGGAAGACTGAGGGGTCTGTTAGTTCAGTTAGAGGTGTTTCTAACACGAGGGGAAGACTGAGGGTCTGTTAGTTCAGTTAGAGGTGTTTCTAACACGAGGGGAAGACTGAGGGTCTGTTAGTTCAGTTAGAGGTGTTTCTAACACGAGGGAAGACTGAGGGTCTGTTAGTTCAGTTAGAGGTGTTTCTAACACGAGGGGAAGACTGAGGGTCTGTTAGTTCAGTTAGAGGTGTTTCTAACACGAGGGGAAGACTGAGGGTCTGTTAGTTCAGTTAGAGGTGTTTCTAACACGAGGGGAAGACTGAGGGTCTGTTAGTTCAGTTAGAGGTGTTTCTAACACGAGGGGAAGACTGAGGGGTCTGTTAGTTCAGTTAGAGGTGTTTCTAACACGAGGGGAAGACTGAGGGTCTGTTAGTTCAGTTAGAGGTGTTTCTAACACGAGGGGAAGACTGAGGGTCTGTTAGTTCAGTTAGAGGTGTTTCTAACACAAGGGGAAGACTGAGGGTCTGTTAGTTCAGTTAGAGGTGTTTCTAACACGAGGGGAAGACTGAGGGGTCTGTTAGTTCAGTTAGAGGTGTTTCTAACACGAGGGGAAGACTGAGGGTCTGTTAGTTCAGTTAGAGGTGTTTCTAACACGAGGGGAAGACTGAGGGTCTGTTAGTTCAGTTAGAGGTGTTTCTAACACGAGGGGAAGACTGAAGGGTCTGTTAGTTCAGTTAGAGGTGTTTCTAACACGAGGGGAAGACTGAGGGTCTGTTAGTTCAGTTAGAGGTGTTTCTAACACGAGGGGAAGACTGAGGGTCTGTTAGTTCAGTTAGAGGTGTTTCTAACACGAGGGGAAGACTGAGGGTCTGTTAGTTCAGTTAGAGGTGTTTCTAACACGAGGGGAAGACTGAGGGTCTGTTAGTTCAGTTAGAGGTGTTTCTAACACGAGGGGAAGACTGAGGGTCTGTTAGTTCAGTTAGAGGTGTTTCTAACACAGGGGAAGACTGAGGGTCTGTTAGTTCAGTTAGAGGTGTTTCTAACACGAGGGGAAGACTGATGGGTCTGTTAGTTCAGTTAGAGGTGTTTCTAACACGAGGGGAAGACTGAGGGTCTGTTAGTTCAGTTAGAGGTGTTTCTAACACGAGGGGAAGACTGAGGGTCTGTTAGTTCAGTTAGAGGTGTTTCTAACACGAGGGGAAGACTGAGGGTCTGTTAGTTCAGTTAGAGGTGTTTCTAACACGAGGGGAAGACTGAGGGTCTGTTAGTTCAGTTAGAGGTGTTTCTAACACGAGGGGAAGACTGAGGGTCTGTTAGTTCAGTTAGAGGTGTTTCTAACACGAGGGGAAGACTGAGGGTCTGTTAGTTCAGTTAGAGGTGTTTCTAACACGAGGGGAAGACTGAGGGTCTGTTAGTTCAGTTAGAGGTGTTTCTAACACGAGGGGAAGACTGAAGGGTCTGTTAGTTCAGTTAGAGGTGTTTCTAACACGAGGGGAAGACTGAGGGTCTGTTAGTTCAGTTAGAGGTGTTTCTAACACGAGGGGAAGACTGAGGGGTCTGTTAGTTCAGTTAGAGGTGTTTCTAACACGAGGGGAAGACTGAGGGTCTGTTAGTTCAGTTAGAGGTGTTTCTAACACGAGGGGAAGACTGAGGGTCTGTTAGTTCAGTTAGAGGTGTTTCTAACACGAGGGGAAGACTGAGGGTCTGTTAGTTCAGTTAGAGGTGTTCTAACACGAGGGGAAGACTGAGGGGTCTGTTAGTTCAGTTAGAGGTGTTTCTAACACGAGGGGAAGACTGAGGGTCTGTTAGTTCAGTTAGAGGTGTTTCTAACACGAGGGGAAGACTGAGGGGTCTGTTAGTTCAGTTAGAGGTGTTTCTAACACGAGGGGAAGACTGAGGGTCTGTTAGTTCAGTTAGAGGTGTTTCTAACACGAGGGGAAGACTGAGGGTCTGTTAGTTCAGTTAGAGGTGTTTCTAACACGAGGGGAAGACTGAGGGTCTGTTAGGTCAGTTTCAGATATAGGTGTTTCTAACACAGGGGAAGACTGAGGGTCTGTTAGTTCAGTTAGAGGTGTTTCTAACACGAGGGGAAGACTGAGGGTCTGTTAGTTCAGTTAGAGGTGTTTCTAACACGAGGGGAAGACTGAGGGTCTGTTAGTTCAGTTAGAGGTGTTTCTAACACGAGGGGGAAGACTGAGGGTCTGTTAGTTCAGTTAGAGGTGTTTCTAACACGAGGGGAAGACTGAGGGGTCTGTTAGTTCAGTTAGAGGTGTTTCTAACACGAGGGGAAGACTGAGGGTCTGTTAGTTCAGTTAGAGGTGTTTCTAACACGAGGGGAAGACTGAGGGTCTGTTAGTTCAGTTAGAGGTGTTTCTAACACACGGGGAAGACTGAGGGTCTGTTAGTTCAGTTAGAGGTGTTTCTAACACGAGGGGAAGACTGATGGGTCTGTTAGTTCAGTTAGAGGTGTTTCTAACACGAGGGGAAGACTGAGGGGTCTGTTAGTTCAGTTAGAGGTGTTTCTAACACGAGGGGAAGACTGAAGGTCTGTTAGTTCAGTTAGAGGTGTTTCTAACACGAGGGGAAGACTGAGGGTCTGTTAGTTCAGTTAGAGGTGTTTCTAACACGAGGGGAAGACTGAGGGTCTGTTAGTTCAGTTAGAGGTGTTTCTAACACGAGGGGAAGACTGAGGGTCTGTTAGTTCAGTTAGAGGTGTTTCTAACACGAGGGGAAGACTGAGGGTCTGTTAGTTCAGTTAGAGGTGTTTCTAACACGAGGGGAAGACTGAGGGTCTGTTAGTTCAGTTAGAGGTGTTTCTAACACGAGGGGAAGACTGAGGGTCTGTTAGTTCAGTTAGAGGTGTTTCTAACACGAGGGGAAGACTGAGGGTCTGTTAGTTCAGTTAGAGGTGTTTCTAACACGAGGGGGAGACTGAGGGGTCTGTTAGTTCAGTTAGAGGTGTTTCTAACACGAGGGGAAGACTGAGGGTCTGTTAGTTCAGTTAGAGGTGTTTCTAACACGAGGGGAAGACTGAGGGTCTGTTAGTTCAGTTAGAGGTGTTTCTAACACGAGGGGAAGACTGAGGGTCTGTTAGTTCAGTTAGAGGTGTTTCTAACACGAGGGGAAGACTGAGGGTCTGTTAGTTCAGTTAGAGGTGTTTCTAACACGAGGGGAAGACTGAGGGTCTGTTAGTTCAGTTAGAGGTGTTTCTAACACGAGGGGAAGACTGAGGGGTCTGTTAGTTCAGTTAGAGGTGTTTCTAACACGAGGGGAAGACTGAGGGTCTGTTAGTTCAGTTAGAGGTGTTTCTAACACGAGGGGAAGACTGAGGGTCTGTTAGTTCAGTTAGAGGTGTTTCTAACACGAGGGGAAGACTGAGGGTCTGTTAGTTCAGTTAGAGGTGTTTCTAACACAGGGGAAGACTGAGGGTCTGTTAGTTCAGTTAGAGGTGTTTCTAACACGAGGGGAAGACTGAGGGTCTGTTAGTTCAGTTAGAGGTGTTTCTAACACGAGGGGAAGACTGAGGGTCTGTTAGTTCAGTTAGAGGTGTTTCTAACACGAGGGGAAGACTGAGGGTCTGTTAGTTCAGTTAGAGGTGTTTCTAACACACGAGGGGAAGACTGAGGGTCTGTTAGTTCAGTTAGAGGTGTTTCTAACACGAGGGGAAGACTGAGGGGTCTGTTAGTTCAGTTAGAGGTGTTTCTAACACGAGGGGAAGACTGAGGGTCTGTTAGTTCAGTTAGAGGTGTTTCTAACACGAGGGGAAGACTGAGGGTCTGTTAGTTCAGTTAGAGGTGTTTCTAACACGAGGGGAAGACTGAGGGTCTGTTAGTTCAGTTAGAGGTGTTTCTAACACGAGGGGAAGACTGAGGGTCTGTTAGTTCAGTTAGAGGTGTTTCTAACACGAGGGGAAGACTGAGGGGTCTGTTAGTTCAGTTAGAGGTGTTTCTAACACGAGGGGAAGACTGAGGGTCTGTTAGTTCAGTTAGAGGTGTTTCTAACACACGGGGAAGACTGAGGGTCTGTTAGTTCAGTTAGAGGTGTTTCTAACACGAGGGGAAGACTGATGGGTCTGTTAGTTCAGTTAGAGGTGTTTCTAACACGAGGGGAAGACTGAGGGGTCTGTTAGTTCAGTTAGAGGTGTTTCTAACACGAGGGGAAGACTGAGGTCTGTTAGTTCAGTTAGAGGTGTTTCTAACACGAGGGGAAGACTGAGGGTCTGTTAGTTCAGTTAGAGGTGTTTCTAACACGAGGGGAAGACTGAGGGTCTGTTAGTTCAGTTAGAGGTGTTTCTAACACGAGGGGAAGACTGAAGGTCTGTTAGTTCAGTTAGAGGTGTTTCTAACACGAGGGGAAGACTGAGGGTCTGTTAGTTCAGTTAGAGGTGTTTCTAACACGAGGGGAAGACTGAGGGGTCTGTTAGTTCAGTTAGAGGTGTTTCTAACACGAGGGGAAGACTGAAGGTCTGTTAGTTCAGTTAGAGGTGTTTCTAACACGAGGGGAAGACTGAGGGTCTGTTAGTTCAGTTAGAGGTGTTTCTAACACACGAGGGGAGACTGAGGGGTCTGTTAGTTCAGTTAGAGGTGTTTCTAACACGAGGGGAGACTGAGGGTCTGTTAGTTCAGTTAGAGGTGTTTCTAACACGAGGGGAAGACTGAGGGTCTGTTAGTTCAGTTAGAGGTGTTTCTAACACGAGGGGAAGACTGAGGGTCTGTTAGTTCAGTTAGAGGTGTTTCTAACACGAGGGGAAGACTGAGGGTCTGTTAGTTCAGTTAGAGGTGTTTCTAACACGAGGGGAAGACTGAGGGTCTGTTAGTTCAGTTAGAGGTGTTTCTAACACGAGGGGAAGACTGAGGGGTCTGTTAGTTCAGTTAGAGGTGTTTCTAACACGAGGGGAAGACTGAGGGGTCTGTTAGTTCAGTTAGAGGTGTTTCTAACACGAGGGGAAGACTGAGGGTCTGTTAGTTCAGTTAGAGGTGTTTCTAACACGAGGGGAAGACTGAGGGTCTGTTAGTTCAGTTAGAGGTGTTTCTAACACAAGGGGAAGACTGAGGGTCTGTTAGTTCAGTTAGAGGTGTTTCTAACACGAGGGAAGACTGAGGGTCTGTTAGTTCAGTTAGAGGTGTTTCTAACACGAGGGGAAGACTGAGGGTCTGTTAGTTCAGTTAGAGGTGTTTCTAACACGAGGGGAAGACTGAGGGTCTGTTAGTTCAGTTAGAGGTGTTTCTACACACGAGGGGAAGACTGAGGGTCTGTTAGTTCAGTTAGAGGTGTTTCTAACACGAGGGGAAGACTGAGGGTCTGTTAGTTCAGTTAGAGGTGTTTCTAACACGAGGGGAAGACTGAGGGTCTGTTAGTTCAGTTAGAGGTGTTTCTAACACGAGGGGAAGACTGAGGGTCTGTTAGTTCAGTTAGAGGTGTTTCTAACACGAGGGGAAGACTGAGGGTCTGTTAGTTCAGTTAGAGGTGTTTCTAACACGAGGGGAAGACTGAGGTTCTGTTAGTTCAGTTAGAGGTGTTTCTAACACGAGGGGAAGACTGAGGGGTCTGTTAGTTCAGTTAGAGGTTTTCTAACACGAGGGGAAGACTGAGGGTCTGTTAGTTCAGTTAGAGGTGTTTCTAACACGAGGGGGAGACTGAGGGTCTGTTAGTTCAGTTAGAGGTGTTTCTAACACGAGGGGAAGACTGAGGGTCTGTTAGTTCAGTTAGAGGTGTTTCTAACACGAGGGGAAGACTGAGGGGTCTGTTAGTTCAGTTAGAGGTGTTTCTAACACGAGGGGAAGACTGAGGGTCTGTTAGTTCAGTTAGAGGTGTTTCTAACACGAGGGGAAGACTGAGGGTCTGTTAGTTCAGTTAGAGGTGTTTCTAACACGAGGGGAAGACTGAGGGTCTGTTAGTTCAGTTAGAGGTGTTTCTAACACAAGGGAAGACTGAGGGTCTGTTAGTTCAGTTAGAGGTGTTTCTAACACGAGGGGAAGACTGAGGGGTCTGTTAGTTCAGTTAGAGGTGTTTCTAACACAAGGGGAAGACTGAGGGTCTGTTAGTTCAGTTAGAGGTGTTTCTAACACGAGGGGAAGACTGAGGGGTCTGTTAGTTCAGTTAGAGGTGTTTCTAACACGAGGGGAAGACTGAGGGGTCTGTTAGTTCAGTTAGAGGTGTTTCTAACACGAGGGGGAAGACTGAGGGTCTGTTAGTTCAGTTAGAGGTGTTTCTAACACGAGGGGAATACTGAGGGTCTGTTAGTTCAGTTAGAGGTGTTTCTAACACGAGGGGAAGACTGAGGGTCTGTTAGTTCAGTTAGAGGTGTTTCTAACACGAGGGGAAGACTGAGGGTCTGTTAGTTCAGTTAGAGGTGTTTCTAACACGAGGGGAAGACTGAGGGTCTGTTAGTTCAGTTAGAGGTGTTTCTAACACGAGGGGAAGACTGAGGGGTCTGTTAGTTCAGTTAGAGGTGTTTCTAACACGAGGGGAAGACTGAGGGGTCTGTTAGTTCAGTTAGAGGTGTTTCTAACACGAGGGGAAGACTGAGGGTCTGTTAGTTCAGTTAGAGGTGTTTCTAACACGAGGGGAAGACTGAGGGGTCTGTTAGTTCAGTTAGAGGTGTTTCTAACACGAGGGGAAGACTGAGGGGTCTGTTAGTTCAGTTAGAGGTGTTTCTAACACGAGGGGAAGACTGAGGGGTCTGTTAGTTCAGTTAGAGGTGTTTCTAACACGTGGGGAAGACTGAGGGGTCTGTTAGTTCAGTTAGAGGTGTTTCTAACACGAGGGGAAGACTGAGGGGTCTGTTAGTTCAGTTAGAGGTGTTTCTAACACGAGGGGAAGACTGAGGGTCTGTTAGTTCAGTTAGAGGTGTTTCTAACACGAGGGGAAGACTGAGGGGTCTGTTAGTTCAGTTAGAGGTGTTTCTAACACGAGGGGAAGACTGAGGGTCTGTTAGTTCAGTTAGAGGTGTTTCTAACACGAGGGGAAGACTGAGGGTCTGTTAGTTCAGTTAGAGGTGTTTCTAACACACGGGGAAGACTGAGGGTCTGTTAGTTCAGTTAGAGGTGTTTCTAACACGAGGGGAAGACTGAGGGGTCTGTTAGTTCAGTTAGAGGTGTTTCTAACACACGAGGGGAAGACTGAGGGTCTGTTAGTTCAGTTAGAGGTGTTTCTAACACGAGGGGAAGACTGAGGGGTCTGTTAGTTCAGTTAGAGGTGTTTCTAACACGAGGGGAAGACTGAGGGGTCTGTTAGTTCAGTTAGAGGTGTTTCTAACACAAGGGGAAGACTGAGGGTCTGTTAGTTCAGTTAGAGGTGTTTCTAACACGAGGGGAAGACTGAGGGTCTGTTAGTTCAGTTAGAGGTGTTTCTAACACGTGGGGAAGACTGAGGGGTCTGTTAGTTCAGTTAGAGGTGTTTCTAACACGAGGGGGGAAGACTGAGGGTCTGTTAGTTCAGTTAGAGTTGTTTCTAACACGAGGGGAAGACTGAAGGGTTTGTTAGTTCAGTTAGAGTTGTTTCTAACACGAGGGGAAGACTGAGGGTCTGTTAGTTCAGTTAGAGGTGTTTCTAACACAAGGGGAAGACTGAGGGTCTGTTAGTTCAGTTAGAGGTGTTTCTAACACGGGGGAAGACTGAGGGTCTGTTAGTTCAGTTAGCAGCTTTGACTTTGAACTCCGCTCACAAATGCAGCACATCACCCTCCCAGTTTGAACTGAACTGTTATATACTGTCGTTTGATTTAGGAGGTGCTAAATTGGATCACTTTCGGAAGGTAATAGACGGGAGCCTTTTCAGGGAGGTTGTGTCTATATCTTTGATTCATTCTGAAAGAGGGTTCCTCGATTCCCACGCTCGCAGTCGTCGCTGAGAAGTCCGCTAACCATTCCAGTGCTCCAATGGTTGAGTAAACCTTTGAACACCTTTCACTAACGACTCAAATTGTAGCTGACCAGCTAAACGGTCGGTACAGAGGTCATTCTCAGGGGTACCCTGCATGGTCTAGAACGTTGGGGTGCCACTTACCGGGCTGATGGTATCAGTATTGGGAGAATTTCCCTAATGCTAAAAGCTGATATCAACAGGCATATGCCAGTCATACATGAAGGGAAAACAGCCTGATATTCTGCCATTTTGACACATAGAATACATTTTTTCATGATTAGAGATATATTTCTATCTCTAACGTATATGGTTGGTATAGGCTGTGACAAAGTGGGGTCACTGATCTCTCAAGCTGCCACCTGCTAGTTATCTATAGGGATCGATTGTACTAACTGCTGATAACTGCAGTAATTCAAGATAATACAATACAGTGTCTGTGCCAAAATGGGGCCTTCTCAGCAAGAAGTTCAACGCCCCGATCAAACACGACTCTTTGACAAGAATGTCTCCAGACATTCTCTGTGAGAACCAGAGATATGGCCAGCGATGTTAGCCTGTAAATCTTTGTGTTACTACTACAGTACTTTTTGTTTAGTTATCCACTTCAAAGACACAGAACTACCGGCAGCAGTGTCTCTGAAACGGTGAGAACCGGTGATAATTCTAGGTAACTCTGTCTGATCTTGGGGAGGGGATAGCGTACTGTACCACAATAATGTGCAGCCTGTCTAATGTACACAGTACAATCTATAAAGTGTTTGTTCTGATAACAATTACATGAATTGTTTTTAAACAACGGGTCAATGAAATATACCTGAAATGCTTATTAGGTACCAATAATTCTACACAGAAACATTTCTAAACGCATATTTTCTAACAAAAGCTCTAGAGAAGTGCGTGATGTCGGAAAGGGGACTGCTAATTAAATGTATTATTATGTATTATGTATTATTATTATTTACTATGCGTGGGAGCGTCGGGTATGGCTGTATGTTAATAATAATAATAATAATAATAATAATGGATTGGATTTATATAGCGCTCTTCATGACACCCCAGTGACCCCAGAGCGCTTACAGAGTCCATTATTCGTTCATACACAGTCATCCATAGGCAAGTGAATTTAGAATTCATCACAATCCAATCAGTATTTTGTAAACATGAGTGACTATCTCACAGAGGACTAGGTCTCACACCTGTGATGTTCATCAAAGTGAACCTAGTGTGAGATGATTGATTTTATATGCATCCAAATTTGCTTTATTAATGGTACAATTTCTGAAAATCTGTTATTTCTTCTTTTTTTATGAATATAAATATGGTGTATATTCACATACATTCTTCTGGTCAATATTTTCATTGAGCTTTCAGACACGCAGTCACAGAACAGGCCATTAGACAGCATAGTCCCATAGGGGAAGCCTATAGGGGGGAGACACGTCCTCCTCACAGATATTGTAATATTTTGCACTAAACCCATTATGCAGTACAGCCAGGGGTGTAAAAAGTACCCAGAAGTTATACTTAAGTGAAAGTGGGTACCGTCTCAAAATCGTACTCAAGAAAAAGTCAGAGTATCTGGCTAAAAACACACTTAAAGTTAAAGTAAAAAAGTTTCTACTTTGAAATGTACTTAAGTACTAAAAAGTAAAAGTAAAAACTTTTTTGTATTGCAAGGGATAGACCAGGGGTCTCAAACTCATTCCATCGTGGGCCAAGTTTTCATTTTAACTATACATTGCACCAGGTGAGTTAGTTGAAGAGGTGAGCCAATTAGTGAAATCATCAGCTGGTGTTTAGGCAAGGCTGGAATGAAACCAAGCATACACTCACACAAGGACCAATCAGCATGCGTATGGGCGGGTTCATTTTCCATTGATGGGGATTTGATTGGCTGTTTTTAAATTAACGCGGCCGCGGGATTAATAGCGTTAACATTAGTTCAGCCAGAGAAACAAATATACTAATTAAAATTGTTGGACCTGCGACTGCATTTTTTTTAAATGTAAGGAGTAAAAAGTATGTTTTTTTCTCTGAAATGTAATTGAGTATATAAGTACAAACCTAATAATACTTGAGTAAAGTACAAATCCCAGAAAAACACTACTTAAGTATTGTAACGAAGTACAATTACTCAAGTACTTTACACCCCTGAGTACAGCATCATACATGTAACACACCCAAATACACAGACCAGTACAAACTAGTACAACAACAAACAAACCAATGAATGCCTTTCGTCCTTCCAGCAGACGCCATGTTCTCCAACGGAGAAGGTTGATGGCAGAAGCCAGCGTCTTCTCAGAGGCTCAGGAGGTAGAGCATCGTCTCTGATTCCCACTCCTCCCAGGCAGCGTGTCGAAGTGTCCTTGATCTTGCATAGTCGCCTCTGCCGTCGGTGTGTGGGTGTGTGAGTGAATGGGTGAATGTGAAATTGTAAAGCGCTTTGGATAAAAGCTGCTATATAAAATGCACCATTTATCTGTAAAAGCATTCTGTGGTATGTCATATTTCTTACCAAGGTGATCAAATGAAAAGTATATTCCTTTCATATAAATGTCCAACAGTAACGATCCCTGTTCCATCCCACAAGTCAGAGCCGTTTATCCGTGGCACCAGGAGAGAACACGATGTTGCCCCGTCCTGCTGAGAGAGAACAGGCCTCTCTAGTCCTTCCAATCTTCTTGCATCCTGCCAGGCTTTAATACTTGTGTTCATGATCATATTGTCACCAATAGACATTATTTATAATCTTCTTTTCAGTGGCGGCCAGTCGATGCTTCGCCACTAGGGGTGCTATACCAAACATTTTGCAAACATGTACAGTACCACGCAACCGACTCATGGCAAGACGTGAGCGATTCGACTCACGCTCACGGCAATGAATCGGCTCTTATGAACGAGTCGCTCAGCTGTTACTACAACAACACACAACCAGTCAAATAAAGTATAGTCTAATTCACAATCACAACTTGAAACACAATATATAAATAGAAAAGTTAGAAACAAAACTTGCTCCGTCTCCAAACACGCAGATCTCTCCCTCTCTCCTTCTCTCTCTCACACACAGCGCGACGTGGAATCGATTCGTTACACAATCAGACCTATTATATACCAAGAATAACTTCAGTATGAGTACAGGGCTGTACACATATTTTGCATATTGTTAAACGAGCCAAGGCTAGCTATTAAACTATCGATATGAATCAAAAATCTGGGACCCTGATGTAAACAAGACAAACGTCTTTCTCTGGTCTGCATCCCCTTAACAATTGTGTGTATTGAGCCGTACTGTATTGTACCCATTCTGCAATCTGTTAATAAAGTTCTCATTCATTCATTCATTCAAACATAGACGATATTGAACAAGCCATAATCCACGTATTTTCAATCCAAAAGAAGAGAGAGAGAGAGAGAGAGAGAGAGAGAGAGAGAGAGAGAGAGAGAGAGAGAGAGAGAGAGAGAGAGAGCGAGAGAGAGAGAGAGAGAGAGAGAGAGACTCACTGTTTAGTTGACACGTCCAGGGCAGGACTCAGGGCTTGCCTTGATAAAGTGTATAATCCACTGTTGATGTATTCCAGACCACTGTCCACTGTGTCCAGACTGCATCCGCCATATAGCTTGTTAGCCAAGTGTTAGCTTGTTAGCAGAAGCACCACACAACACAAGTACTTCATTCCTTTGTCCATTTCCGCTCGAACAGACTGCAAACTACCTGGCGTTCTATCGCCATGCTCTAAGACAAACTCTAACCTTAACCAACTTTGAAAGAAAGCTTAAC
>NW_028171500.1:137933-173893 GCF_963971535.1 Notolepis coatsorum
TTAAGGGGATGCAGACCAGAGAAAGACTTTCGTCTTGTTTACATCAGGGTCCCCCATTTTCAATTCATCATATGACATACACAACATACAGATAGACAGTACTGCTACACCTACATCTATACATTTATGACATACCAGATTTGCAAATACAGTACTGTTTGATACAAAAAGTGTACAGAAAAAGTGTATATACATTTGACGTAGAAACTGTACATTGGAGGTTGGGTGGGTGGGTGGATGGATGGGGGGCTGTACATTGGAGGTGGGGGGGGGGACACACTGTACATTGGAATACTGACAAAGCCATACTTGGTAATTTACTGTTTTTTGAGTGTTTTTGAAAGTGGGTAGTGGTTCACATTCCTTTACAGCTTTGGGTAGAGCGTTCCACATTGAATCCCTGATTCCCTGCCAGTTCCCTGAATCCAGTTCTTTCCGCACAGTGTCTGCAGTGTGGGATGGTTATGATGCACTTTGTGCTCACTTCAGCATGGCAATGACAGACAGTGGACGACAGAGCGCTGATAGGAAAACATATGAAGGTCTATTCAGGAAAATGACTTCATATCAGTTTTTGCTAGATTTAGCACTGCTGTACGACACCCTAAGTGAGTTAAGCATTCTTTCAGAAGCTCTGCAAAACCGCCAAATGACACTAACCTCTGCAGACAAACGTATGAGGCGTTGCATTAAATTCATTGATGTAATGGGAGAAAAACAAGGCAACAAAGTCCTTGAAGCTGAAACTGCAATAAAAGCAGGTAAATTTGGCACAGTTGATCTGACAGACAGACCGAAAAAAATTTCCATCAACCGGAAACAGTTTATCAGAAGTCTGAGTGATAATCTAACTAATCGGTTGTTCACCACTGCATCTTTTAAGGGGTCATCATTAGTGGCACAGAAAGAGTCTGAAGCACAGTATGTTCAATTGCTTGCACAACTCCAAGTTGTTGAGTGTAAAAGCTGGCCAAAAGAAATGCCACTAGGATTTGGCGAGGTGGAAATAAGGCATCTGTGCAAAAGATTCAAGCTGCCCCTTAACAGTACTATTGATGGATTCAGGGACTTTGTTGAGAGCAATGGAGAAATGATACCCGATGAGCTTATTCCTTTATTGAATTGCACAAAAGTAATTCCATGTAGCACTGCAGAATGTGAAAGGGGATTCAGTGCCACGAATCAAATTATCACCCCAACACGCACAAGGTTAATGATTTCACGGGTAGCATCTTTGATGTTCATTAAGATCAACGGGCCACCTCCAGAGATCTGGGATTCAACAACATATGTTGCAACTTGGCTGAGAGGCCATCGCTCAGCTGAGGACAAGAGAACGAGGATAGCAAAACCAAATCATAGGCCCAGCACCCTATGGTGGGGGCTTGCTTGACTGATTGTATGGTAACTCAGTTACTTCTAGTCTGCATCGAACATTGTACATATGTCTATACTGAACACTGGGACCTCTATTTTTACTTCTTTTTACATGCTACTTTATTTTATTTCATACTTATCTTCTCTAGCACAGTCTCTGGAGCGTAACAGTAAGAAGCATTTTGTATAAAAGTATTCTGTACTTCTGTATGACAACTATTAAAGAAACTTGAAACTGTTTTGAAACCACTGTTGTGAAACAAATTACATTGAACAAATTTAAGTGATGTGTACTTTTTCCCCCTCTCAAAATAAAGAACCAAGTAAACACAAGTTGTCTGATTATTTTAAGTTTGCTTTTGTGTTTGTGTGTAAAACAATTTCTTTAATTGAATTAACTTAAACTAAAAGTAAATACAAACTAAATTAACAATGTAACTTACATTGTTAATTTAGTTTGTATTTACTTTTCTAGTTTAAGTTGATTCAATTAAAGAAATTGTATCAATACATTTAAAACATTGTTTGTTTTTCAACCATATCTGTTGACAATATAGGCAACATCCTGCTACCTTTTTCAGCTTCTCTATTTCAAGGCAAAAAAAAAAAAAAAAAATGTGCCAAAAAAACTGTGCATGCGCGCGCGTGCACGCGCGTGGAGCGTTTGACCTACTGTCAATTTACCACTGCACCACTGGTCCCGACTCCCAAGAAGACCAATATTCAGACAGTGGACTTGGACACATGCAGCTCTTAAGGCCTAAGACACAATTTCTCACTGGGCTGACTGACCCGCGGTGCCTTTTGATGGGCGATGTATATTTCTGTATTTCTTTATTTCAGATCCCCATTAGTCACTTCCTCAGCAGCGACTATTGTTCCTGGGGTCTGGATACAAACATATACAAATCAAACGGGAATAATCGATAAAACAACATACAAATTAAAACAAATATCAATAAAACACCAATAAAATATACAGACAAATATAGAACAATAAACAAATCTAAATCAGACATACAATAACAAATATACAAACATATAGAACAAATCAAATATCAATAAAACAACAAATAGCAATAGAACAACAAACGGAAACATCTCAGAGAAAACAAAAACGTGTTTAAAAAAAACAGCTTTGATTGATTGATTGATTGATTGATTGAAAACGTTATTAACAGATTGCAGAATGGGTACAGTACAGCTCAATACACACAATTGTTAAGGGGATGCAGACCAGAGAAAGACTTTCGTCTTGTTTACATCAGGGTCCCCCATTTTCAATTCATCGTAACATATATGACACACATGACATACAGATAGACAGTACTTGACATTCCATATACTAATATTCCTCATAACAATTAGACAAAGACATTCCAAATGAATACATAACATAAATCCAACACAAGAATTCATTCATTCATTCATCAGACATGTATGTATCTGATGGCCGTGATGGATTGTTTTAAAGTTGCGTGGTTTACAAATATACTAGCTACATCTTGTTATAAGGAATGCCTTGATAAGAATGATATACCCCAACACTTAATATCCTGGCCAAACAGCAACCCTGAACTGAATTAAAAAGTTGCTACTAGAGGTAGAGTTGTAATGACCTGCCAGACTATACTGCAATGAACTGTCATGAGAATCACAATTTCTCTAAATACCCAGCAGGTGGCAATAGAGCTCTGCTTTCAGAAATACTCAGTTTCAGTTACTCAGATACTCAATTTACTTAATTATAAATGTTTTCTTTTCTTTTCATTTAGTTTTCTCCAAGTTAATTTCTCTTTCCCACTATGGCCTGTTTAAAAAAAAATATATATATATATATATATTATAATCATTTTAGCACAATCCTGTTCTGTGCAACTGTTGTCAAGCACCAGTCCAGCCTCCCGCTCAAACTGTCTCTTTGTGTGACACACCGAACAATCACAGCTCCAACTTTGCAGTCTTTGATAATAATAGGACTAGATCAAAATCGGATCCATAATTGGAACATCTGCATCGCAGCTCAATAAATTAGAATATCGTGGAAAAGTCCATTTATTTCGCTGCATTGATGCAGTAATTTGTGCAAAAGGAGCCCCAACTAAGTACTGAGTGAACATACTTTTCAGTAGGCCGACATTTCTATATAAAAAAATATATATTTTGATTGGTCTTGTATGTAATATAAAAAATTTCTGAGATACTGAATTTGGGGTTTTCATGAGCTGTAAGCCATAATTATCTTAAATTAAAACAAATAAAGGCATGAAATATTTCACTTTGTGTGTAATGAATATATAATCTATATGAGAGTTTCGCTTTTTGAATATAATTACTGAAATAAATGAACTTTTCCACAATATTCTAATTTATTCAGCTGCACCTGTAGACATCACACCACCACCATCCGGTCATCAGCACGGCACTTGCGATGGCCACGCCTCTTTTTGGGGGAACGACCTGTAAAGTATATACTTTTAAAACCTGTTCCACCCCAGGTGAAAATCTGCATAAAATGTATACCTAGGTAAATGGAATATTGCTCCACTTCTACAAGGGCTATTTGCATATTCTTGGTATCTAGGTGCATCTATGGACCTCAGTGAATGTATTCTCAGTGTCAGAAATATTGTGTCTATTACTAGGCTTGCTTAAATTGTGATGAAACAAAGGAAAATATGAATTATGATTTTTCTTTTCATCTTTGACAGTGAATAACACCATGATAATAATGTCCAGACTTAAAAAACTGCCACTGACCTCGTTCAGTACCCTCTTGAGATAATGTGTACAAAAGATCTAAGGAAATGAATAAAGGGAAGATGATAAAACCGAAGGTTCTGTTTATACAGTACTGAATTCTCCCATCCGGACCAATGCAATTTGAAATATTATTATAGAATATAGAATATATGCTTATACATTACCTTATTATAGCCAATTCGCACATTTATATATATATACATATAGTATCTTTCAAATGCCCGAGTTCAATTTGGATTTAGTATCACCAGGCATGCATAATAACAGATAATAATATCTACTGTAATCACCTTACTTTTTTATTTTTCTCATAGTGCAACCATTTTGAAACTAATTTCAGATCTAGTTGTTCCTATATGCTAACAATATGGAGGAGAAACTAACTGCATTTCAATATTTGTCAAATCATTACGTTTTGTGGCTTATTATCAAGAATAATAACAGTTATTGACATATTCATAATTCAACTCTGAACTTTGAACCCCCCATAGAACTTGAAGGGAAATGTAGTTTGGAAAAATGTCAACGCTGGCCGACAGCTATGACTGTCCTCTACAAAATGGCAGCAAAAAAACTACAATTCCCATGGTTCAAAATGTCCATTTCCGGTTCCGGGTCGGATAGACGATCACAAATAGAAAACTTAAAACGTTATAAGGACACTTTTAACCTATTGCTAACCTATTGCCAACCGAATGTTTTACATTCTACATGCTTTTGTGACATAGTAGTGATGTTAATACTTTAATTATTTTCATCATTCATAAAAATATGCCTATATGATCATAATGTCAAAAGGGGTCGGTACCGACCCTGTGGGGGGGAACAGGTTGACAACCAACAGGAACCAAACAATATTTTTTTTATGCCCTATAGAATATCAGGCATAAAATGGTTATGCGATTAAAATGTGATTAATTAGATTAATTAATTACAAATCCTGACTTCCGGTTCCGATCCGCAGCGCATGGCTGGCTGATTTTATGGAGCTCGGCAACCAAACCACATTAACCCTGATTACGTTTTATTTTTTATACCATTTGATTTTCTTGAAGTTAGAATTATGTCTAAACAGATGCAGAACAAGATGGGAACCCTGAACGACGTGGAACTCATCAGGTCGATATTCCGTGAGGAAACAGACGCTATCATGGCTTAGCTAGCCGGCAGGGTAGATGCACTAGAATAAACAAACAGCTTTGCGTTGGTTTCCCTCGCTTGGAGGCAAAGATCATCTACGACCTGAAGGTTGCTGCTATTCGTATTATTATTATGGTTGTCATCTTTTATGATTGTTTATTTGTGTGTTTATCTTATTATTCTTTTTATATGGAAATGCCGCCTCTAAGCGAGTATGCTTGGATCCTTGGTTGGTTTAAGGGTTCTTCAACCTCAGAGATGACCTGCCTAAATGTTGATTGTGATCGATCCGTGGTGCTGAATTTCCCTCAGAATTAATAAAGTACTTCTATTCTATATATGTTTTCAGGACCTAGCGAAGTTCAGCCACAGACTCATTCCCCCCCGACACTCAACTAACCGCCTCGGACAGTCCTTCATACCAGCGGCCATCAGGCTCCACAACAGGGGGCAGCGACTAGCGGCCTCCAGGCTCCACAACAGGGGGCAGCGACTAGCGGCCTCCAGGCTCCACAACAGTGGGCAGCGACTAGCGGCCTCCAGGCTCCACAACAGTGGGCAGCGACTAGCGGCCTCCAGGCTCCACAACAGGGGGCAGCGACTAGCAGCCTCCAGGCTCCACAACAGGGGGCAGCGACTAGCGGCCTCCAGGCTCCACAACAGGGGGCAGCGACTAGCGGCCTCCAGGCTCCACAACAGGGGGCAGCGACTAGCGGCCTCCAGGCTCCACAACAGGGGGCAGCGACTAGCAGCCTCCAGGCTCCACAACAGGGGGCAGCGACTAGCAGCCTCCAGGCTCCACAACAGGGGGCAGCGACTAGCAGCCTCCAGGCTCCACAACAGGGGGCAGCGACTAGCGGCCTCCAGGCTCCACAACAGGGGGCAGCGACTAGCAGCCTCCAGGCTCCACAACAGGGGGCAGCGACTAGCGGCCTCCAGGCTCCACAACAGGGGGCAGAGACTAGCAGCCTCCAGGCTCCACAACAGGGGGCAGCGACTAGCAGCCTCCAGGCTCCACAACAGGGGGCAGCGACTAGCAGCCTCCAGGCTCCACAACAGGGGGCAGCGACTAGCAGCCTCCAGGCTCCACAACAGGGGGCAGCGACTAGCAGCCTCCAGGCTCCACAACAGGGGGCAGCGACTAGCAGCCTCCAGGCTCCACAACAGGGGGCAGCGACTAGCGGCCTCCAGGCTCCACAACAGGGGGCAGCGACTAGCAGCCTCCAGGCTCCACAACAGGGGCAGCGACTAGCAGCCTCCAGGCTCCACAACAGGGGGCAGCGACTAGCGGCCTCCAGGCTCCACAACAGGGGGCAGCGACTAGCAGCCTCCAGGCTCCACAACAGGGGCAGAGACTAGCGGCCTCCAGGCTCCACAACAGGGGGCAGCGACTAGCAGCCTCCAGGCTCCACAACAGGGGGCAGCGACTAGCAGCCTCCAGGCTCCACAACAGGGGGCAGCGACTAGCGGCCTCCAGGCTCCACAACAGGGGGCAGCGACTAGCGGCCTCCAGGCTCCACAACAGGGGGCAGCGACTAGCAGCCTCCAGGCTCCACAACAGGGGGCAGCGACTAGCGGCCTCCAGGCTCCACAACAGTGGGCAGCGACTAGCAGCCTCCAGGCTCCACAACAGGGGGCAGCGACTAGCGGCCTCCAGGCTCCACAACAGGGGGCAGCGACTAGCAGCCTCCAGGCTCCACAACAGTGGGCAGCGACTAGCGGCCTCCAGGCTCCACAACAGGGGGCAGCGACTAGCAGCCTCCAGGCTCCACAACAGGGGGCAGCGACTAGCAGCCTCCAGGCTCCACAACAGTGGGCAGCGACTAGCAGCCTCCAGGCTCCACAACAGGGGGCAGCGACTAGCAGCCTCCAGGCTCCACAACAGGGGGCAGCGACTAGCAGCCTCCAGGCTCCACAACAGGGGGCAGCGACTAGTGGCCTCCAGGCTCCACAACAGGGGGCAGCGACTAGCAGCCTCCAGGCTCCACAACAGGGGGCAGCGACTAGCGGCCTCCAGGCTCCACAACAGGGGGCAGCGACTAGCGGCCTCCAGGCTCCACAACAGGGGGCAGCGACTAGCGGCCTCCAGGCTCCACAACAGGGGGCAGCGACTAGCGGCCTCCAGGCTCCACAACAGTGGGCAGCGACTAGCAGCCTCCAGGCTCCACAACAGTGGGCAGCGACTAGCAGCCTCCAGGCTCCACAACAGTGGGCAGCGACTAGCAGCCTCCAGGCTCCACAACAGGGGGCAGCGACAGAGACTGCTACCAGACATTGACCTGGGACTTATAGGAACCCAAGGAGGACAATAACACTACCTTAGGCTTACTGCACCTTATGTGGATACTATGATACTGTGATACTGTGAATAACGTATATTTCAGTGGATACCGTGATACTGTGAATAATGTATACTCAGTAGATAGTAAATTATAACACTACCTCATGCATACTGCACCTTATGTGACACTGTGAATAATGTGAATATTTCTTCAGCTAGTCAGATAGTAAATTATATTGACCATATTGATCAAATTGTTTACACTGCCTGTGTTGTTTTTTACTACCTGTACACTGTGTTGTTTTACTACCTGTACCCCCCCCCCCCCATGCTGCTATGATGCCTGAATTTCCCCAAGGGGATCAATAAAGGAATATCTTATCTTATCTTATCTTATCTTATCTGAATTGTATATTATAGTTTTAACAGGGGAATGGCCATGGTCTCATTGTATGTAGGAATTGCAATAGATGTCCAAAAACATTATTTACGGAGCAGCTTTGTTCCCAATTGGGATAATGGATGAAATAACAAATGAGAGAGAAAGCAACATAACTTACAGTACTAGGCATACAGTAAATTCAACTTTACACATGGTAGGAGATCTGTTCTTGGAATGTGTGAGGAGTACATCACCCGGTCAAAATAAATAACATGCTAACACTTTTAAATAGATCACTGTCATAGATTGTGCAATACTGACATTTTGTGCAACGGGACAATGTGCTGCTATCTACTATTAACCTGCAATCTGTTCCAGCACTTTACAATTCAAGTGCAATACAATGAGCACATAAGCACTCTGTCACAAGCACCAGTCACGTCATCACTTGATACCTGAAGCACTTTAAACATAGAGTCTCGCCACATCACGCATATTGTGTTGTCAATGTCTGTTTCATGTATTGTCAGTTTTTGATGCTTGTGAAGTTTGTGTACATTTGCGATTTACTGTGTTAATTTGTTGATTCTGTTGATATCAACCTGCAAAGGCACTACAGATGAACATTCTGGCATAATAATCGGGCATATAAAAAAAGTATGAATATAAAAAATACAATAAAAGGTAGAAAATGTATTTGATATAAAGGAGGATGATAGTTATAGTAAGAGGTTTATTATTTCCATAATGAATATGTACTACCCTCCTAATCATCCCTCATCCCTCCTAATCATCCAACAGTTAGTCACTAAGGCTTTCACAGAGTTTGCCGATATAGAATGTGAACAGTCAATAATAGGAGGGGATTTCAATGATCTACTCAGCGAGACGACCTCCAACGAAAGGTTCCAGGGCAATAATAGAGCTCTGTGAGGAGATGGGAGACCTCGACATTATGCATACCTCAAGAATACAGTATTCCTTTGTTCCCAAGTCGATATTCAATTTGATAACGCCACAATCTCCTCACAAAAATACCACAATCTGGAGCGGCCGGGTAGCACAGCGGACTAAGCGTCTGTCTACCACCGCAGAGACACTGGTATCGAATCCGGCTGTCAGCGTTGCCTCCGGCTTGGCCAGCCGTCATACTGGCACAATTGGCAGAGTCAGCGGGAGGGGAGTCGATGGGTGGTAATCTGGTCATTGTAAACAGTGACTCCTACAGGTCGGTCAGGGCGCCTGCACAGCGAGGGAGGGAGATGGTGAGGGTAGTGTGACCTCCCACATGTTATACTTCGCCAATGAGAGTCCTCGCTGCCAGGTGAAAAGAGGCTGCTGGCTGTCTCCTATGTATCGGAGGAAGCATCCGATAGACTTTAGGGCTCCCTAGACCGACCAGTGGGGGGCACATTTATTAAGCCATTTGTGTAAAAACACATTGGTAATTGTTGCAGCATTACAGTGTGTGCATTTTTCCTTTCTTTTTTCACAGTAACGACAAACACCAACACAGACACAGGACAAAAAACAGTGCAGTGGAGGATTAATCATTTAAATACATATATATATATATATATATATATATATATATATATATATATATATATATATATATATATATATATATATATATATATATATATATATATATATATATATATATATATATATATATATATATAAAGTGAAAAGTGCAGAGTTCCAGTAAGGACTAGTGCAGTGCAGTCAGTGTCATTGTGCCAGTGTCACTTGGGGACAGAGGGGGGGGGGGGTACCGAGGGGTGGGGGGGGGCCTGAGGCATTGATCAGCCTGGCGGCTGAGGGGAAGAAGCTCAGTCTGTGTCGAGCTTTCACAGCCTTTGGGATCCTCAGCCTTCTCCCAGAGGGGAGCAGGGTGAAGAGGCTGTGTCCGGGGTGGGAGGGGTCGGCCATGATCTTTCTCGCCCTCTTCAGCGCCCTGGAGTCGTGCAGGGACCTGAGGGAGGGCAGGGGACAGCCGATCACCCTCTCCGCGGGGCAAATCACCCGCTGCAGCTTGGCGAGATTCAGTGGCGCCATGAGGAGAGTACCCCCCCCCCCCCCCTACTAAGATGTGGAAATTCGACTCTTCCTTGGCTTATTTAACCTCTAAATTTAAGATATTCTACACAATTAACAACACCCCTGATATTTCTCTGTCAACCCTTTGGGAAACAAGTAAGGCACATGCCAGGAGGTTTAATAGTATCATACAAAAGTAAATGACGAAAAGCACTTGAGTGTCAGAGGGAGCTGGAGAATCAATTATCATGAGCAGAACATACCTATGTTAATTATCATAAGCAGAACATACCTATGTTAATTATCATAAGCAGAACATACCTATGTTAATTATCATAAGCAGAACATACCTATGTTAATTATCATAAGCAGAACATACCTATGTTAATTATCATAAGCAGAACATACCTATGTTAATTATCATAAGCAGAACATACCTATGTTAATTATCATAAGCAGAACATACCTATGTTAATTATCATAAGCAGAACATACCTATGTTAATTATCATAAGCAGAACATACCTATGTTAATTATCATAAGCAGAACATACCTATGTTAATTATAATAAGCAGAACATACCTATGTTAATTATCATAAGCAGAACATACCTATCGCTGCTGGCGGGACAAAACCTCATAACTCCAAAAACCCAACTTTTCAGAAGATGAAAAAAACGAACACAGATTTGAGGGTGAATAGAGTTAGGCGGTTTAGACAGATGATCGGTTGAATGCTTTCCCATTGTTTAAACTTTGTAAAACCCACACACACATATGGACTATGGAGGATGATCTACGGAGTTGATTTATATAAAAGAAAAAAGAAAAATTGAAATGGAGTTATGAGGTTTTGTCCCGCCAGCAGCGCTATGTTAATGATCATAAGCAGAACATACCTATGTTAATTATCATAAGCAGAACATACCTATGTTAATTATCATAAGCAGAACATACCTATGTTAAAAATCCTTCTGAGACTAACCTGGAAACCGTGTTGGCATCAAGGCCTCGCTGAACTCCTGACTCACTCATGAAGCTGAACATTGCATCCGATTTACAGAAATTATTATATGAATTGTGCAACCAACCAAGTAAATACCTGGCTAAATAAGAAATCTGATTCCCAATGTATCTCAACCATTAAATATGCTGACGGTAAAATATCCTTGTATGCCAAGGACAGTGAGTGCTGTTGTTACTAGGGATGTCCCGATCACGTTTTCTTGCTCCCGATCCGATCCCGATCATGTGATTTTGAGTATCTACCGATACCGATATTTCCCGATCCGATCAAAAAAAAGAATTTTTTTTTTTTACTTTTACCTTTTTTTTTTTTCAACAAACATGACCATGTTCACGTCTTAAACTCATACTGAGGCCTTAGTTTTGGTTTTAAATTGCATATCATCATTCATTTATTTATTGTCACACAGAGCAGAAGAATTTTGCCAAAACAAACCAATAGTATCCAGCCGCAGAACGGCAGACCAGCCACACTCTCAGACCCAAACGCATTTCCTTTGATTTAATTATACATCAAATGATTTATGAAGTAAACGTTTCACCTGGATAACGTCAACATTCAGGGTGAATGTAATGTGAGAAATTGGGATTAAAAAAAAAAATTATTTGTGTCTGAGAGTGTGGCTGGTCTGCCGTTTTGCAGCTTGTTACTATTGGTTTGTTTTGGCAAAATTCTTCTGCTCTTTGTGACAATAAATAAATGAATGATGATATGCAATTTAAAACCAAAACTAAGGCCTCAGTATGAGTTTAAGACGTGAACATGGTCATGTTTGTTGAATAAAAAAAATTAAGTAAAAAATTTAAAAAGATAAAAGATGGCAGATTTTTTTTTATTTTTTGCCGATCCCGATCTTCGGAAAACCACGTGATCGGCCCCGATCCCGATCACGTGATCGGATCGGGACATCCCTAGTTGTTACTAACTAATCCAGAGGTCTCAATACCGGCAGTTTTAGATCTGATTAATAGCTTCAGTCAATTTCTGGGCTGCAAAATTATCCTGCCCATTTATGGGGACAATGCAGGACTTTACATATCTGGGAATGGTGATAACCTCTCATAACTTTACACCCTTGTTGAAGTGCAAACATGATGATCTTGAAATATGGATTTCCTCACCATTTTCTATATTGTTAGGAAGGACCTCATTACTTAAAATGAATATTCTGCCTAAACTTCTGTATTTATTTCAGATGCTTCCAACAAAAACTATTATTTGTTTTGGAAAGGGAAAAAAACCGTGCATGAGTCTGGCTAGACTTATGAAACCACAGGGAAAGGGTGGTCAATTTCGGATGTTAAGCTTTACCAACTGGCCTCACATGCATCTACGTTACATTGCTGATTGGATTAAAAATTACTCTGTATGGCAGGGGTAGGCAACCCTAGGCATGTGTGCCCGCATAGGCCCGCGGGGACATTTTCATTGGCACAGGGGGCAGCATTCGCGTTGAAATATTATAGTGAAATATTTTGCACTGTTGTCGCATTTATCTTGTTGAAATCCTCCCACAGGTTCTTTTTTGTAAGTCGAGTATATCAAGGAGGCTTTTCTCTGTAGCTCAGATGTTTTGTTTGAAGGCTTGCCAAACAAAGAGACAATCAAATCAAGGATAAAAGATATCCCCATGTCAGCTTGAAGTGTCGAGCGACGCATCAACGAAATGTCAGAAAATATCAGAGAACAGCAAACAGCTGGGTTAAAAGATGCTCCGGTGTGCAGCTTAAAGTGACCAACTACAGCCCCCAAATAACGGAGCTCAGTAAAGCAAAACTGTTTGTCTGCATTGCACCCCTGCCCCAACTCAGATTTAGGGTTGATAATAATATTGTTAATAATAACAATAATGATGTAATACCTGATTATGAGAACAAAAATTACGATGCATGGGATATTGTTGATATGGCACACTAGTTACAACTATATTTCAAACAGGCACTTCAAGTCAAAAAGGTTGCTGACCCCTGCTGTATGGCTTGACTTCTCAGGTCAAGCAGTCCCTAAGAGGACTCTTATTTACTTTGGAACAAAAGAAGCAGTGGCGGCTCTGCCACTAGGGGCGCAAGGGCGCCGCCCCCCCTTCAGGCCCTGCCTGGTTATATGAGAGTAGAACAAGAAAAAGTATCTTTTTGTTTTTTGTTTTATAGCCCTATAAATAATATAAACATGTTTAAAATGAATAATATTTACTCATTTTAAGTATGTTTGTATTTCCAATGCACAATATAACGTTATTATCTAAAATAAAAAAACACTCGTTTTCCTGAGCAGGAAGTGACGTTTTTTTTATTTTTTCGTATTTCTCGGCCCGGGCTAGACGCGATAGCGCTCTGAGTGCGCGTCACAGTTTGATCGCTGTATCCGTCACAGCCAATCAGTGCATAACGCGTTGTGCGTTGAAATAAGACTATTATGTTGGAATCCGGGCGCGATTTGAAGCGGTCTAGCCAGTAGCGTCAAGAATTTCTGTAGCCGCATTTCGCGGAGACGCTCTCTGATTGGCCGACGCCAGTATTTTTTTCCGTAGCAGAATTTCACAGAGACAATCTCTGATTGGCCGAATCCAATTTCTAATGTTCCAATTCTAGCTTATTCCAATTCTAGCTTATTCCTAGGTTGGTGATGCAGGCAGCTGTTTGTCTTAGAGCGTGCCGTGACTGCAAGTTCTTTAGACTGTTTTTTTTTTTTTGATCAAATTTTTTTTATTATTAATTACATGAAACAGGACAACACAATAACCACAGTAACAAAAAACATAACTTCACAGGAGAATAACAAACAATAATAATACAGAATAATAAATTATAAGACAAAAAGAAAAAGAAACAGCGTCCAACCTATCAAATATAGGTGGCTACTTCAATAACAAAAAGGGGTCTTCAAGACATGGCAACCTTTCCCCACCTTTACAAAGTGGAGTGACTTAAAAGATTGTTTATGAGAGTGTTGTCGCAGATTTACTGTAGATAGCCTAGGTCCCTTACACATGTTCAAGACTGCCAAACTCGCAGACGGTAAAGTGTAAGAAGAAAGAAATTCCTCTTCCAAGTTGGTTGACAGGTCAATCAGTCTGCCAATATTAGTCCCTTGGGGAGATGGCATGTGAATTGACATATAGCGCAGAATAGCTAAATACCAACCCCCCCTAAAATCCCCCCAGCCAAAGTTAAGAAGGACAAGACAAAAACCAAGACAGACAAGACATTTCCTCCTCCCCCTCCCCAGAGACCGCCGGACCCCCCCGATCAAGCGCCCCAACCCCGCTCAGCCGCACACGGCGGTCTTTACCTTCTCAGCTGCTGCGAACCACAGGTCAATGCCAGCCTGCCCTACCCCAATCACCCGAGCCGTGGATATCTCAAGATAAATCACATCCAATAGAGTTAGGGACCAGTTGATCATTGTCAGCTTCTCAGGCTCCTTCCATCTCATTGCTATAAGCTTCTTCGCTGCTGTGACGCCCGCTAGGACAACCCTTTTCAGTTGTACGGACGCGGGTAGTGTCGTTATATCGTTCAGGAGTAGCGTAACAGCTGTGAATGGGATAGTTAAGCCACACAGATCTGAAAGTTTGTCCGTTATTGACCTCCAGAAACGGGCCACTGGTGGGCAATCCCAATACATATGCATATAAGTGCCAGTGGCCTTTTGAGAGCACAAAGTGCACCGAGAGTCGGTTATCAGTCCCATAGCAAATAGCTTCCTAGGTGTAAGATAGGTCCTATGAATATAATTAAAATTAATTTGCTGGTGATTGGGGTTGCGGGAAGATAATGCCACATTTGCCCAAACATCATCCCAGTCAAACTCGGGGTCCAACTCCGGGATATCCACACGCCAGATTGTATCCAATGATAAATTTTTATACGTGGATTGAATTAAGAGCGTATAAAAGTCTGAGACAAACCCTCTGGATGTCGTTCTGTCCACTATGAGCCTGAGGAAGGGGTGTGGTTGCAAAGCTTGAGCCCACGGTACGCCATGCGCCCTCAGTGCTGACCTTAGTTGAAGGTAAAGAAAGAAGGACTCGCCGGGAAGATCATAAAATTCTCTTAAGTCCTGAAACGCACGGAGGCCGTTCTTATCATAAATATCCTCCAGAGTATGCACTCCCCTCCTTTGCCATTGAGGAATATTAACCGGCTTGTGTCCAACAAGTAATTGCTGGTTATTAAAAATTGGAGAGTCCAGGTGCCAAGGGCATTTAACCCCACACGACCTCTGTACATTACGCCACGTTTGGATCACGTGAGTTATGATCGGTCCATACCTCAGCCGGCATTTCGCAATAGAGACAGTGGAGTACACTACATCCTGCAATCTTAGCGGAGACACCGCCGCCGCTTCTAAGGAGCGCCACGATACAGCCTCTACAGGGTCTAGCCAGCACATCAGAGGTCTCAGTGAAAAGGACCAGAAATAAAGTTTAAAATCAGGGATTGCGAGGCCCCCATCTTGTTTCCTACGTTGAGTAGTAGCCCTTTTGATTCTCGGGCGTTTGTTATTCCAGACAAACTTAGATACCATCGATTGTACCTTGCGCCAGTGGTCTATTGGAGGGGGCAGGGGGAGCATTGAGCTAATAAAATTTATCCTAGGCAGGATGTTCATTTTGATTATGGAAGCCCGGGCTTGTAAGGAGTTAGGAAGGGACGACCACCTGTCTAGATCCTGGCGTATTTTATCATAAGTACCCGTGAAGTTGTACTTAGTAGTTTGGTTCAGCGTGGGGAATATCTCTATGCCCAGGTATTTAAAATGTTCTACTATGGGGATATCAGCTGGTAGTCGTACCGCCTTGGCCAGTTCATTAAGAGGTAGGCAGGCTGATTTGTTCCAGTTAATCTTAAAACCTGACAATTTACCAAAGTCGTCGATTATCCTCAATAATTTTGTGGCCGACCGGGAGGGGTCGTCCATGAAAATCAGCAGGTCATCCGCATAGAGAGCAATTTTGTGTGGAGTATTGTTGACCATTATGGGGACGATGTCCTCCGATTGCCTAATAAATTGAGCCAAAGGTTCGAGGGAAAGCGCGAACAGTCCCGGGCTCAGAGGGCAACCCTGTCTAGAAGATCTGGAGACTGGAAAGAGTGTGGAACAGTTTTTGCCTGTCAGTATCATCGCAGACGGCGAGGCATACAGGACTTTAATCATATGAATAAAACTCTTTCCAAGACCCATGACCTCAAGTACCTTCCACAGGTATGACCACTCAAGTCTGTCAAACGCCTTCATGGCATCCAAAGACAGAACTGTGGATGGAGTTGTATTGTCTTTACTGTTATCGATTACATGCAACAGCCTCCTAAGATTATCTGCAGCCAGACGCCCCGGGATAAAACCAGTTTGATCGCAGTGTACCAATACAGACATAAATCTCTGCAGGCGACGGGCCAGCACCTTGGCAAACACCTTTAAATCGGCCCCGAGAAGACTCAAGGGTCTATAGCTACCACAATCATTGGGATCTTTGTCCTTTTTGAGAAGTAAAGAAATCAACGCCATATTGACATCTCTTGAGAACTCCCCTTGTTCGATAGCGTAATTGATCATATCGAGCATCAATGGACCCAGTTGGTCCCAGAAAGCTAAATACACTTCGGGTGGAATACCATCCCAGCCTGGCGCCTTACCCCTCTGCATTTCAACAATAGTCTCCCTCAATTCTACGAGAGTAATCGGTCTCCCCAGTTCCTTGGCCTCTTCCTCAGAAATGTGGGGTATCTCAAGCCCGCCAATGAACGATTCAAATCTAGAGTCATCCAGATTACCCTCTGAGCTATATAACTGTGAGTAAAACTCTTTAAAAGTGTCATTGATCTTTTTCGAATCAGTAGTGACTGCACCCTGGCTCGTCCTAATCGAGGGGATATCTGAGAAATGATCATTTGAGCGTATTTTCATTGCCAATAGATGGCTAGGTCTGGAGCCGTGAAAATAGTAATTTTGTCTTGTCCTATGTATTAAGAACTCAGACTGTTGTTTAAGTATGGAGTTTATTTCTTTTTTGACTATCTTACGTTGTGTGTTTAGTCGTTCATTATAGTCAGATTGCAAGGATGCGTATAGGTCCGCATATAATGATTCCAGTCCTTCTAGCTTTTTTGACCGGGATTTTCGCAAATTGGAGGCAAATAGTGTGACATGACCCCTGATGAATCCTTTCAATGCGTTCCACAGGACCCTAGGGTCTTCTACCGTGCCAACGTTGATCTGCAAAAATTCAGCTAGTTTACTCCTGAACTCAGAACAGAAGTCATCGTTCCTTAGCAAGGTCGAATTAAAACGCCATCTGGGAGCTCTTGCGGAGAGCCTGCCAAAGGTTGCCGTAAGGAAAATCCCCTTGTGGTCTGAGAGAGCCAAGGGAACCAATGAGACATCGAAACTATCAAACATATTAGGGGACGCGAATGCATAGTCAATTCGAGAGAAGCTTTTGTGTCTGGCTGACAGGTGAGAGTAATCTCTGAGGGTGGGGTTGCATAAGCGCCAGAGGTCTGTGAGCCCCGTGTCTTTGGCCCACATCCTGAGGGCCTTAGAGGCCCGTTTCTGGTCGCTCGTTTCAGAGGGCCCGGACCTATCCATCTCCGCATCCCAGCACGCATTAAAATCGCCACCCACAATGAGAGCGTATCCATTAAGTTCCAACATATTCTTCGTGATTGTATTATAGAACGCTGAATCAAATGTGTTAGGAGCATACAATGCTATTATAGCCATCTTCCTATGCAAGAATTCAACTTTTGCTATAGTAATCCTTCCCTCCGTGTCCGACCATACATCCAAGATTTTGATATCAAGGTTACGTCTTGTAACTATGACTACTCCTTTCGTCTTATCATCGGCTGAGGATGAGGAGATAACGTGATATTGCCGATTTGCCAGTCTTGACACGTCACCTACCATTAAATGCGTCTCACTAAGGAGAGCAAGGTCAATATTTCTCCTCTTCAATAGCCAAAGGACACTGGCACGCTTGTGTGGGGCGTTAAGCCCTCCTGCGTTCCAAATTAAAATATTCAATTTAGCCATGGTCGAGCTTGTATAAGTGCGTAGAGAACATACCCGTGCAGCCAGGCTGAGTACAGAGGTGCCGATCCCGGCGGGCCCGGACGGTCAATCCCAGGAGTTCAGAGGAGGAACACTTACACATATATAAGACAACAGTACATAGAACACATAAAAATACCACCCCAGCTACAGCCCCCCCTCCTTCTACTCTACACCCTAACCCACCCGTCCTACTATAAGTTCCTCTATACCCACTCTCCAATCCCCACCCTATGCCCCATCCACTGAGGATGGTCATCTTCCTATCACTTCCAAGTTCTTTAGACTGTTAAGCTTTCTTTCAAAGTTGGTTAAGGTTAGAGTTTGTCTTAGAGCATGGCGATAGAACGCCAGGTAGTTTGCAGTCTGTTCGAGCGGAAATGGACAAAGGAATGAAGTACTTGTGTTGTGTGGTGCTTCTGCTAACAAGCTAACACTTGGCTAACAAGCTATATGGCGGATGCAGTCTGGACACAGTGGACAGTGGTCTGGAATACATCAACAGTGGATTATACACTTTATCAAGGCAAGCCCTGAGTCCTGCCCTGGACGTGTCAACTAAACAGTGAGTCTCTCTCTCTCTCTCTCTCTCTCTCTCTCGCTCTCTCTCTCTCTCTCTCTCTCTCTCTCTCTCTCTCTCTCTCTCTCTCTCTCTTCTTTTGGATTGAAAATACGTGGATTATGGCTTGTTCAATATCGTCTATGTTTGAATGAATGAATGAATGAGAACTTTATTAACAGATTGCAGAATGGGTACAATACAGTACGGCTCAATACACACAATTGTTAAGGGGATGCAGACCAGAGAAAGACGTTTGTCTTGTTTACATCAGGGTCCCAGATTTTTGATTCATATCGATAGTTTAATAGCTAGCCTTGGCTCGTTTAACAATATGCAAAATATGTGTACAGCCCTGTACTCATACTGAAGTTATTCTTGGTATATAATAGGTCTGATTGTGTAACGAATCGATTCCACGTCGCGCTGTGTGTGAGAGAGAGAAGGAGAGAGGGAGAGATCTGCGTGTTTGGAGACGGAGCAAGTTTTGTTTCTAACTTTTCTATTTATATATTGTGTTTCAAGTTGTGATTGTGAATTAGACTATACTTTATTTGACTGGTTGTGTGTTGTTGTAGTAACAGCTGAGCGACTCGTTCATAAGAGCCGATTCATTGCCGTGAGCGTGAGTCGAATCGCTCACGTCTTGCCATGAGTCGGTTGCGTGGTACTGTACATGTTTGCAAAATGTTTGGTATAGCACCCCTAGTGGCGAAGCATCGACTGGCCGCCACTGAAAAGAAGATTATAAATAATGTCTATTGAATGAATGAATGAATGAAAACTTTATTAACAGATTGCAGAATGGGTACAGTGCAGTACAGCTCAATACATACAATTGTTAAGGGGATGCAGACCAGAGAAAGACTTTCGTCTTGTTTCCACCAGGGTCCCCCATTTCCAATTCATCGTAACATATATGACATACATGACATACAGATAGACAGTACTGCTACATCTATACATTTATGACATACCAGATTTGCAATTACAGTACTGTATTTGTGATACAAAAAGAGTCCAGAAAGAAAAGAGTATATACATTAGGCGTAGAAACTGTACATTGGATTGGGTAGGTGGGGGTGGGACTGTACATTGGAGGTGGTTGGGGGGGGGGGGGGGGGGGGGGGGGGGGTAGGAGTGGGGGGGGGGGGGTGTTGGCGGGGGTTGTGTTCGGACATTTACAGGGGCCAGTTTCGAGTTGCAGTCTCCCTTAGGTGTTTTTTGAGAGTGTTTTTGAAAGTGGGTAGTGATTCACATTCCTTTACAGCTTTGGGTAGGGCGTTCCACATTGATGTGGCATAATTGCGAAACGTGTTTAGTCCCTTGTTTGAGCCGAATCTGGGTTTAACATGATTTGTGGAGCTCCCTCTGGTGTTGTGATCGTGGTATTCACTGACCTTTGGGAAGTATTTAGTCATGTACATGGGTACCTTGGTCGTGTAGTGTATCTTGTAGACCAGGCCCATTGCAAGTTGCTGTACTCTGTCGTCTACTCTAAGCCATCCTAGGTTGTCAAAGTGGGCAGGGGTGAGGTGGGTTCTAGGAGTAAGGTCAAGCAGTAGTCTGACCAGTTTGTTTTGAGATGTTTGTAATTTTGTTTTTAGCGCCTTTGAGGTGCTTTGGTACCATGAGGTGCAAGCATAGTCGTAGTACCCTTGAATGAGTGCTCCTGCTAGAGTCTTCAGGGTATTCTTGTTTACCAGTGAGGAGATCCGGTACAAGAAACGAGTTCGTTGGTTGACTTTTTTTATTACATTGGATGCCATTTTGTCACAGGAAAGATTTGCCTCTAGGATGGAACCCAGGTAGGTAATATCTTCTTTCCTTGTGACAATATTGTCACCCACTGTAACTGAGAAGCCGTCGGTCTTGCTGAGTTTGTTATTTGAACCGAAGAGAATGGACTCTGTTTTGCCCATGTGTAATGATAGTTTGTTATCAGCGAGCCATATGCAGATTTTGCTTAGTTCTGAGCTGAGGGTTTTTTCAACCTGTAATTTGTTCTTGTCAGAGACCAGCAGGGCTGAGTCGTCCGCAAACAGGAACAAGTTGCAGTCACAAGCTGACGACATGTCATTTGCATAAATTAGGAACAGTAGCGGACCTAGTATGCTTCCTTGTGGAACACCACAGTTTACTGTGAGGGGGGGGGATAGGGTACCGTTTACCTCCACCATCTGCTCTCTCCCCTCCAGGTAGGATTGCATCCAGCTCACTGATAGACTATCAAAACCAATTGCTTTTAGCTTGTCAATCAGAATGGTGTGATTGACAGTGTCGAAGGCCTTTTGTAGGTCCAGCATGACCATGCCGCAGTATTTGCCCGCGTCCACCTCTTGTTTGATGTGGTCGTTTAAATAGAGAAGGCATGTGTCAGTGGAGTGGGATGTTCTGAAGCCAGATTGGAATTCGTAGATTAGATTTTTTTCCGCAAGGTATTTTTCGACCTGTTCGTATAAAATTTTTTCCATGACTTTCGAGATGGAGGTAAGGATAGAAACAGGGCGGTAGTTGCCTGGGTCTAATTTACTGCCTTTTTTGTGCAGAGGGGTCACTCTCGCTATTTTGAAGTCCTTGGGGACGTGTCCCTGTTTTATAGAGAGGTTTATTATGTGTGTGATGACTGGGGTGATGGCGGCTGCTGAGTCTCTGAGGAATTTGGAGGGGATGTTGTCATGGCCAGTGGCCTTGTTAGGTTGGAGGGCGCTCAGTTTTTGAGTACCTCATCTGTTGTTACCATTTCCAGTTTGAAGTCGTCTTTGTGGACCCCTAGGTTTTTGTAGTAAGCTACTATGTGTTCTACCCCATAATGCCCTGAGTGGGAGGGTAGTTTGTTTACCAGTGTTGTGGCTATGTTTGTGAAGAAACTATTTAAGTAATTGGCTACATCCAGCTTTTCTGTGATGAGCGTGTTGTCCGTCTTTATGTTTATGTTTGAGAATCTGGTTTTAAGTTTTTTACTGCAGCCTAGTTGGTTATTGAGTAATTTCCAAAGTTCACGCGGTTTGTTTTTGTTTTCCTCGGTTTTGTCATTGATGAATTTTTTCTTTGCTGTTTTGATCATGGAGTTTACATCATTTCTTAGTCTGTTTCTTTGCAGTTTGAGTTCAGTCACGTGGGCTTGGAGTTCACTGCTCATGCTTATGTTAAGCTTTGACTGACTTTTACGAAACTCAGAGCATTTTTTGTCTCTGGTTTTCATAGCGGTCAGTATTTCAGCGTGCATCCACGGCTCAGCGCGATTTTTTACCCTGGTGGTTCTTAGGGGGGCCATGTTGTTTAGTATCGTTGAAAATTTGGTTTTGAAGCCAAGCCATGTTTCTTCAACCAGTGTACCATTGAGCTCATCTGACCAGTCCAGACCCTCCAGTTCAAGGTTAAAGGCCTCGCTAGAGTAGGTTTTTAGGTCTCTAGATGTGACTGTTTTGTGACAGCCAGCCTTTTGTTTTAGCTTTTTGCGGGTACAGAATATCATATAATGATCACTTAACCCGCATGCTATAACCCCTTTATTGGCGATCTTGGACTTGTCAGAGGTCAGGATGAGGTCAATGGTAGTCTGAGTTGACTCACACACACGTGTGGGTTGTGTGATTAGTTGGCTGAGGCCGTGCAGATCACAAAACCTATTTGAAGACGGGTGCATCTTTTTGTTGCATATCCGTGTTCCAATCCCCAATAAGAATCATTTCTGTATCCTCAACTCCAGCTAAGCACTCATCCAACACGTCATAAACGTCATAAAAGCCATTTTGGTCTGGCGGTCTGTAAATTGTGCCGACTAGCAAGATTTACTTGCGGCTGCATTCTGGACCATTTGTAGCCGGCCCAAAGCGGACGCATCGAGGCAGGTGAAAAGGGAGTTACAATAGTCCAGACGGGATGAAACAAAAGCATGAACAATCATGGACACAGATCGAAGTTTGGAGAATGAAAATTAACTATCAAATACTTTGATATAAATACTTGTTTGAATGAAGAAGAAGAAGAAAAAGAAGAAGAAGAAGAAGAAGAAGAAGAAGAAGAAGAAGAAGAAGAAGAAGAAAGAAAAGAAGAAGGAAGAAGAAAAGAAGAAGAAGAAGAAGAAGAAGAAGAAGAAGAAGAAGAAGAAGAAGAAGAAGAAGAAGAAGAGAAGAAGAAGAAGAAGAAGAAGAAGAAGGAGGAGGAGGAGGAGGAGGAGGGGGGAGGAGGAGGAGAAGAAGAAGAAGAAGAAGAAGAAGAAGAAGAAGAAGAAGAAGAAGAAGAAGAAGAAGAAGAAGAAGAAGAAGAAGAAGAGAAGAAGAGAGAAGAAGAAGAAGAAGAAGAAGAAGAAGAAGAAGAAGAAGAAGACAGAATTAATGTATTAGTAAGTATAAATGGACATGTTCTAAGGAAGAACAGATCATCTAAATATAATTTACCTCTTCAAGCTGTCAACACAAGGAGCCACAGAAAACTCCTACGTATCTTCTGGCCTAACACCATATCCAATCAACAACTACTTGCCGAAACTAATCAAGAGAGCACTGACACCATTGCGGTGGAGATGGATTGGACACATCTACGTGTCCCTACATGTTTCTACAGAGGCACAACCGAGAGCATCCCGACTGGACGCATCGCCGCCCGGTATGGGAACCCTTAATCGCAAAAAGTGCTTACAGAGGGTCGTGAGGATAGTCCAAAACATCAGTGGATGTGAGCTTCCCTCCCATCCCATGATATTAATAATGGATGGTGTGTCTGCAAAGCCCGCAGGATTATCAAAGACCCCAACCACCCCAACCACAAACTGTTTCAGGTGATGCCGTCCGGCAAACGGTACCACACCCTCAAGGCCCAGGACCAGCAGACTCCAGACCAGCACCCTCAAGGCCCAGGACCAGCAGACTCCAGACCAGCACCCTCAAGGCCCAGGACCAGCAGACTCCAGACCAGCAGCCTCAAGGCCCAGGACCAGCAGCCTCAAGGCACAGGACCAGCAGCCTCAAGGCCCAGGACCAGCAGACTCAGACCAGCAGCATCAAGGCACAGGACCAGCAGACTCCAGACCAGCAGCCTCAAGGCCCAGGACCAGCAGACTCCAGACCAGCATCCTCAAGGCCCAGGACCAGCAGACTCCAGACCAGCAGCCTCAAGGCCCAGGACCAGCAGACTCCAGACCAGCAGCCTCAAGGCCCAGGACCAGCAGACTCCAGACCAGCACCCTCAAGGCCCAGGACCAGCAGACTCCAGACCAGCACCCTCAAGGCACAGGACCAGCAGACTCCAGACCAGCACCCTCAAGGCCCAGGACAAGCAGACTCCAGACCAGCAGCCTCAAGGCCCAGGACCAGCAGACTCCAGACCAGCAGCCTCAAGGCCCAGGACCAGCAGACTCCAGACCAGCATCCTCAAGGCACAGGACCAGCAGACTCCAGACCAGCACCCTCAAGGCCCAGGACCCCCAGGACCAGCAGACTCCAGACCAGCAGCCTCAAGGCCCAGGACCAGCAGACTCCAGACCAGCAGCCTCAAGGCCCTGGACCCCCAGGACCAGCAGACTCCAGACCAGCAGCCTCAAGGCCCAGGACCAGCAGACTCCAGACCAGCAGCCTCAAGGCCCAGGACCAGCAGCCTCCTAGACAGTTTCTCCCCTCAGGCAGTCAGACTCATGAACTAGCAACACTACCGGCTACCTGCCTGTGACCGTGGTGTCTAGTGCTATTTTTATCACCGTTTCTGCTGCTGATTTGCCCAAACTACACCCATGCAGTGATTGTTATACTATAGTCCAGGGGTCAGCAACCTTTTTGACATGGAGTGCCTGTTTGAAATATAGTTGTAACTAGTGTGCCTCAACAATATTCCATGCATCGTAATTTTTTCCCCTCATAATCGGGTCTTTTTAATGATAATTTTTACATTATTACATCATTATTGTTATTGTTATTATTAACAATATTATTATGATGGTTGTATCAACCCTAAATCTGAGTTGGGGGGGGGGATGCAATGCAGACAAACAGCTGCATACAGTGCGACCATTTCACTCACATTTGCCCATTCATTTTTGGACACATCACACACCATCGAGCTATGTGTTGTCATAGCTCCACCTACAGGCCTAATGGAGAACACCAGGAGAACACCAGGATGTAAATGGAGGGTGAATGTGAGGTATATCGTGTAAATAAGTTTTGATTGATCGCAAGACTACACTGTAAAAAAATATATAATAATAAGTTACCAGAACTTAAAAATATTGAGTTCAGTTACTGTGCATTAAGGTTTTCAGTTTTCAATCCATAATAAGTTAACAGAAAAATAAGTACACAACCACATTATTTCAACCTAATAAAACTATGTTTATTGTCATTGTTTTAAGAACACAAGTTGCCTTGGTAATACTCACATTTAGAGTAAAAAAAATGGCTTTTAACATGTGCAATGTTCAATGAAATAAAAAAATAAATAATAAAATGTGTTGAATAATCCCACTGGTCACAATGGTGACCGTAATAATGTTTTTGTTATAAGGCTCTGCAAATGTTACTGAATGATGTAGCAATGTATTTCCAGCTAAATTGAAATAATAAACAAATAAAGGGTCTCAATTAAATATGTGGTAGTAAAAAGAACCTGTGGGAGGATTTCAACAAGATAAATGCGACAACAGTGCAAAATATTTCACTATAATATTAAAAAAAAAAAAAAAAAAATTATATATTTTTTTTTTTACTGCTGCCCCCTGTGCCTATGAAAATGCCCCCGCGTGCCTATGCAGGCACGCGTGCCTAGGGTTGCCTACCCCTGCTATAGTCTAAAGCTATTATGATTAATTCTGCTGCCACTTTGTAATCACTACATCGACACTGTGATTATTGTATTCTATTTTAGTGATATTTTATCGTTGCTTATGCTGCTATTTTTATAGCTGTTTTCTTTTGTCCTATTTTATCAACGATGCTGCCAAGAAACCTTTTTTTTTAATCGAGGGTTGTGCCCTGTTGGATTTACGAGGCCATAATAAACACGGTCGAATCAGCCTCATGTGGTTGAGGTGTTAATGAGGTCAGATGATTTCTTTTTAAACTAGCCCTGGTGGATTATGAGCTTACACGTGAACTAACTGTTACCGTGGCTGAAAGCTAACAGCGCCTTTCTAACGGATAGGGCAGAGATACATAATTTAGAACGAGTCCATGACTCAGGCTTCATCCTCCTGGTTCTAGGATGTAGATTAAGCTCTGACCTCATCTGAAAAGAGAAATGAGTCCACCGGATGTTTCTTTTCAGCTGAAGCCCAGTATTGGCAGACTGTATTCCAAAATGTGTGTGTGTGTGTGTGTGTGTGTGTGTGTGTGTGTGTGTGTGTGTGTGTGTGTGTGTGTGTGTGTGTGTGTGTGTGTGTGTGTGTGTGTGTGTGTGTGTGTGTGTGTGTGTGTGTGTGTGTGTGTGTGTGTGTGTGTGTGTGTGTGTGTGTGTGTGTGTGTCAAGTTAGAGACAGAGAGAGAAGTCTGAAAGCCCTCCTGTATGTCTTCCTCTATGTACTGTATTTGTGTGTGTGTGCAGATATAAGACTGTTTGCCAAACACAGAATTGTTTTGGTTGTTAGAATCAGAACTGAATTGTATTTATTTATAATAAAACACAAGAGACTTATGCCCTAATGATAAGGATAAACACCCAATGAAGAAACCCAATCCCCTTGCCAAACATCTATGCTACTCAGTATATACTGAGGACTGAGAAGAGGGAAGAGAGGAGGGTGGTGACCCCTGACCTAGGAGGACCACCCTCAAGAGCCAGTTCTGTATCGTTAGTGGCTTAGCTTGGCATCGCTACTGCACTATCTCGCGTACGTGCACGCGTACTGAATAAACCACAAATGTACCTCTAATACCAGTATTAGTCTGACCACACCCCTCATCAGCTTACCTTCATAAGCAGGTGTGTGGTCACCTGCTCTCCTCCTTCTCGCTTTCACCACAAGGAAGAGGTGCCTCGGTAGATCCCCACACTTGACACCATGATGGAAGAAATTGGATTAGGAACAGCTTGGGAAACAAGGATACGTTGACATCATATCTTTATTTTCTCTCTCACTATTTTCGAGAAAATACGGCGATATTGTCTTCGTACTGGAGTGTCTAGAAGATGATGATCATTCTAAGAACCCTCCACCGGTTTTCGTATTGGGAGCACGCCGCTGCATGCTTCTCAACTGCAGTTCCTTGCTGTGTTTGTTGGGGTGAAACCTGTCAGGCCACAGCTGAACTGTCGGACATGCCGCTGTTGTGAGGAGCGGTGCGTTCCAGGTTGGGTGAGTAGTGTTTGCTGGCGGGCTCCACTTGTCTGTTAGTGCTATGGGGGCTACTTGACAAAGTTTATGGAAACCGGCCCCAGGCTAGGGTCCTTTGTTTAGCCGCCTAGGCGACAGAAGGCCTTGGTCTGGCGACCATTATAGTTTTAACTAGTGGGCCGCGACCATTGACACTGGTGATCCCTGTGTGTTCTGGACGAGTGGATTCTCTCTGTCACCGTGTTAAGACCCCATCTTTCATATCCAAATGAGAGTATTCCTTCACGAGGGGATATGTGCATGTAATGTGCGATAGCGGCAGATTCATGTTCAAAGTCAGCTATACAGGCCAGTTGGTACTGTGCTGATTCCGCCGGACGTGGTAATGTCACCGTTGTGAAGCGGTGTTGACGTCTTGTTTTCTCTTTTCTCTTAAAAAGTGAGGAGGGGTTCAGAACGGCGGCCTGTCTGGGTGAGTGTTATGTCATTGTTTACATGTTCATGGCTTACGGTTAGCCGGTCAGTGGACTGGCGCGGGGTAGCTTGGCTTCTCGCGCGCCGCCGGGAGCTCGCTTCTGATCGCGTGCGTCGTTAGATCGGCGTCTCGCGAGCGGAAGCAATAGCACCCGAACGGTTGGAGCGGCCGTTAGCTTGATGCTATTCTGTTGAACGTGCTTTGATTTTAACATGTTTTACACTCTTGACCACGACGTCATCCTTGACAGGGGATGTTCGTCGACCCTGCCTGAGCCTAGACGGGGATTGCGTCAACAAAGAGGACTGTAGCGACTGGTGGAGCGGCGACGCTGCCCGGGTCGAACAACACAGGACGGCTGTGTTCTACGGTGTCTTGTGACTGCACTTCGCTGATCTGCGTTCCGGGTAGGTACGGGGTTGGCCAGACCTCATAACACGTCTTCTGGTTTTACCTTGCTAAATGTATTGTGAATAACGGTGTTTTTTCCCAAAACGTGTGTTGTTGCAATGCATTTGGGATACGTTGCGAGTTGTGTGTGAGCTGTTTTTGTCACTGGCAGTTAGCTTCTCCGTGCAGATCGTGATGTATTGATCTGGTTGTTGTGTGAGAAACATCATGGTGTTTATGTGTACCGTGTACTCACTACTAAGGCAACTGACCTATGAAGCTATGCTTGGTGACAAGTGAGTAAAAGAATGTTCTTTCTCAGACTGTAATGACAATGAACAGTGAGTTCACACATTAACAGGTTTTCCTGTTTTAACTGGCCGTATTGAGGGTAAAATAGGAGGATTGTGTTTTTCCCCCCCGGTTCCCTGGGGACTTTATCACCTCCTATCAGACATGTTGTGCATTAATTGTGTCTTTTGTGTGGTAGGGATACGATGTGACTCTTAGCTTGATTGCTGAGGTTGTGCTAAATCTGCTGGAGAAACTTATTTCCTAAAGGGAAATTGGTTTGGTTGCTGTCATGTGTGCTTAGCAAGGCCTGTGGTCGATACTAATCAAGAATGATGTATTCTCTCATTGTGAAAAAAACGGCGTTCCTCTGTTGAGTGTTTTTGCCATTTTTTGTAGGTGATGATGGGTTGTGTGTGTCATGTGACCTACAACTGGGTTGTACTGGCCACAGAAGCACATGTGTATGTTGGACCGGGGTTCTTAGAGCCTTCTCTATTCTGTGTTTTTCCTTAGTAAAAATCAGATAGCAGGTTAGCTCATGCGCTGTGTGGAGCTGTGAAACGCTTCATAGAGCTGACTCTATGTCATATTCTCTTTTTGTCGTTACGTCGTATCATGGGTGTGGGGTCGTAAAGGGGTGAACTGGTAACCTTTCCTCTCCCCATTGTTCTGTCGGTCAGGGGTACACCCCCTGTCCTTCAAGGTTCCCGTCACGTGGCGGTTCGGCACGTTACGGGGGGGGGGGGGGGGGGGGGGGGGGGGGAGTTCCTGGTCCCACGGCCTGGTATATTGGGCGTGTGCACCGCAGGAATTCCCCCGCCATAGAGTACGTCACCGTGCGCGTCTCTGTTGGTAGGACTTCCGTGTGCTGTTCAGGTCCATGTGATGGATCTGTTTTCAGGGGGGGTGGTCAGGGCTCCTCCTCACCAAGCGCCTACTCAGGCCTTCTGTGAGTTCGGACTCCTTCTTCCATGTGAGGAAGCCTCCATCAGAGTACAGAGCCTTCCTCCTCAGATTGTCAAAGTGAGTGGACCCTCTAGAAGGGTCCTTTTCTATTGTATGTATATTCGATTCAATTCGTTTATTGAGTGTGTATGGGTTCGGTGCCTCTTCCCCGGAGGCCCTAAAACCAGTTTTACATGGCTCAAGGTGCAATATATTCTTTTCAATCTGTACAGCTCGCGTGGGAAGTCTCTCTGGGGATCCCCGTCTCTTTCCTATGGGAGGGTGGTGGGATGTAAAAATGTGAACATTTTTTACCCCGGCTGTGTAGACTGGGATACATACTGTTGATGCTTCCTTCTTTCTATTCCAGAAGTGTTGGAGTTAGGGAGTGTCACACCCCTCTTGTCGTTCCCCTGGGCGCCTTGGGGATTCAATGACAGGTCTAAATAGCCTGTTCATTGATGGGGGTGTGTCCCGACGCACGTATAGTGCTAGCTCGCTGTAAACAGGCGATTGACTGGCACGCCTTGGTTGCTTGTGGTTGAAACAGCGTTTTTATAAAGCAACTGAGATGGGGGTTTTTCCTCTTCCGGCGACCACATCCCATGACCTGGGTGGGTTGTCGACGGATTCTCGTTCATGTCTGGGGGATGATGACGGGATGGATCTGAACATATGTAGTGGGGTCTCACGCCCTTGGGGTGGGCCACCAGGCGCGGTTCGTCCGAACGTCTGGGTGGCGCCTTCTTTTCATGTTAAGATCAACACGCATATCTGCCCTTCTCCTGGAGTAGGCATGTCGGCGTGGTTAGGGCACGGGACTGGTTCTGGTCACGCTGGTCCAGATCAGTTGAACCCGTTGTCCGCCGGGGATGCAGATCTGCTGTTCTGGTACCCTGAGGGACTTGGGCTTTTTTCAGGGGGAAAAATGCCAGGTCGGTCTGGGTGTCACAGGGTTAAGCGCTATGGAGACCCTGGTTGGGTACGTTTTTACTCAGCACTGTCGTCATGGCTTACAGCCATGCCATTCTGTACGCGCTCGATCTCGTCAGATCTCGGCCGCTACACAGGTTGGTCCTGGTTAGTACTTGGTTGGGAGACCGCCGGGGAATACCGGGTACGGTGTGCTTAGGGGCTGGTTCTCCATTATTTTTCGCTCCTCTCTCACGCATGGCGAAGAGGGGCCTGTGGGGGTGGTTTTTTGACCTCCTCTGGTGACCCTGTGCTTCCCGTACCGCCAGGCCCGGTCCGAAGTGATGTTTGCGACCCGTAGGCCTGGGTTAACCCTTTTTGGAAACTGAAACACTTGTACTGCGGTATAGCCGGTGTATACCCGCAGGTGTGTTTTGGAGTTTTTTCTTGAGGGGTTATAGGAACAACCACCGCATTGGGTAACACCGAGGTGGTTGATTCCCTGGTGTGTTGGAGCAGTGTCAACTCCCGGGTTCACCGTTTGAGGGTGCCCCTGCACGTTCATGACGTCTGCCAATCGTGTCAGCCTTCTCTGCCTCGACCCCTCTGGGTGGGGGTTGTTAAATGGAGGCTTGGTCATGCAACACCGCCAGCTTACGCTCCTTCCGCCGGGGCGGCTGTGTTCAGCTGTCCCCTCTGGCGCCTGTCTCGTCCGCAGTCTCCAGGCTAGGGTTAACAGCCTGTTGCCTGGTTTTTCCCCGGTGCGCTGCCTGCTTCCGTTGGTTAACCTTTTTTGTGTGCTTACGGCCATGCTGACTGCCTATTCTGCAGGGTCAGTGTGCCAGGCGGTGTACTATTGGGGGGACGGGGCCCGCTCGGCTTACGGCCATGCCGACCTGAACACGCCCGATCTCGTCCGATCTCGGAAGCTGGGCAGGTTCTGGCCTGGTTGGTTCCGCCTGGGAATACCAGGTGCAGTAACTGAGGGGCCTTTGTCCGAATACGCTGGCGATGTGGGGGGCGGGGCACTACGTGCCCACCTGGTGGGGTCTTGATGCTGGCATCATGGACTTCTCCGGGCCCCCATTCTAGGGAGTCCAGTCCTTTTGGTGGGTCTGGGTCTTCCTTCGTGCTCCGCTGCTACGGCCTTGCCACGGGGTTGGGTTTGCCCTTGACCCCGTGATTCTGGGGGCAGTAACGAGGTTGTTCCTCCGTTCGTTCCCGGGTGGCATGCGGGTTGTGCGTGTGTGTAGTCGTGGGGTCAAGCCACGGTCTGCTCACCCTGTGCGTTGAGTTGCTTGAGTGCCTCTTCGCACGGTCGGGTCCGTCGCCCTCCCGTGACGTCCCTAATAGGGGGGCTACCCTCCATTAGGGGGGGTCGGGGGGGCTCGGCCCTCCCTGTTCTGATGGTTTTGGGGGGCTGTCAGCGGGGTGTATTTGTCAGCCAAGTGGCTCCGCTTGGCCTCCCTTGTGCAGTAGCGATGCCAAGCTAAGCCACTAACGATACAGAACGTTAGGTTATGACTATAACCAAGTTCTGTTAGTTAGGGGCGATGCTTGGCATCGGACGGCCGCTGCAGCCCTTGTCCTCACCTTGTGGTGAAAGCTTGGGAAGGAGGAGAGCAGGTGACCACACACCTGCTTATGAAGGTAAGCTGATGAGGGGTGTGGTCAGACTAATACTGGTATTAGAGGTACATTTGTGGTTTATTCAGTACGCGTGCACGTACGCGAGATAGTGCAGTAGCGATGCCAAGCATCGCCCCTAACTAACAGAACTTGGTTATAGTCATAACCTAACGATCAGGCTTCACTCCGCCCCAAAACCCAATCTCTCCTATTCATAATAAAACACAAGATACTTGGGCCCTAAGGATAAGCACTCAATGAAGAAACCAAAACTATGCTACTCATAGTGGTCAAATAAAAAGTATATATATATATAAATGTGTGTGTGGTGTGTGTGTGTGTGTGTGTGTGTGTGTGTGTGTGTGTGTGTGTGTGTGTGTGTGTGTGTGTGTGTGTGTGTGTGTGTGTGTGTGTGTGTGTGTGTGTGTGTGTGTGTGTGTGTGTGTGTGTGTGACCTTGAGTACCAAAGTGGACGACACTGGCAGACACTATAGAACTGAATATAGAATGCAGACCCGGCTAACGGCAGACACATAGCAATTAACCGTCTGTAGTGTGGCAGTTAAAGGGTTAACCTTCTGTAGCGTGGTTGTGAAAGTGTTAACCTTCTGTAGTGTGGTTGTGAAAGGGTTAACCATTTGTCGTGTGGCAGTGAAAGGGCTAACCTTCTGTAGTGTGGTTGTGAAAGGGTTAACCATTTGTCCTGTGGCAGTGAAAGTGTTAATAATAATAATAATAATAATAATAATAATAATAATAATAATAATAATAATAATAATAATAATAATAATAATAATAATAATAATAATAATAATAATAATAATAATAATAATAATAATAATAATAATAATAATAATAATAATAATAATAATAATAATAATAATAATAATAATAATAATAATAATAATAATAATAATAATAATAATAATAATAATAATAATAATAATAATAATAATAATAATAATAATAATAATAATAATAATAATAATAATAATAATAATAATAATAATAATAATAATAATAATAATAATAATAATAATAATTGTTAACCCGTTGGTAGTGTGGTAGTGAAAGGGTTAAAACGCATAATAGAGCGGTTAGGTGGTCGAGCGGAGATTGCGTTCGTCACCAGCCCCGGAGCTGTGAGCTTGGTTCGCCTGTTCGAATCCAGCTCACAGCTCCGGGGTTGTCACCAGCTTGGCTGGCCGTCTGCACTGATACAATTGGCTGTATCAGAGGGTGGGAGAAGCTGGCGGGGTGGGTCCGGGTCGTTGTAAACAGCGACTCCTACAGTTCGGTCGGGGCGCCTGCTAAGCGCGGATTGGACGTGAGGGGGATAGTGTGGTCCTCCCACACGCTACGCCCTCTCAATGAGAATCCGCGCTGCCAGGTGAAAAGAAGCGGTGATTGGCTGGACGTGTGTCGGAGGAAGCACGTGGTAGCCTCCACTCTCCCAAATGATCTGACTGTGGGGGGTAAAGCGCAGCGACCAGGAAGGGACTGGGAATTGGCATACGACTAACATTGGGATGGGAGAAAATCGGAGGAAAATGGAGGGGGAAAAAGACAAATATATTAAAAAAAAAAAAAAAACGCATAATAGAAGTGGTGCCTGGCTCTGCCTTCTTATTTAGCCTGGTTCACATGAACGGACTACGTAGTGACTTACCGTACAGGCTGAAAAGAATCGGTCATGATTCTCTAATGAATAGTGTGTGTGTGTGTGTGTGTGTGTGTGTGTGTGTGTGTGTGTGTGTGTGTGTGTGTGTGTGTGTGTGTGTGTGTGTGTGTGTGTGTGTGTGTGTGTGTGTGTGTGTGTGTGTGTGTGTGTGTGTGTGTGTGTGTGTGTGTGTGTGTGTGTGTGTGTGTGTGTGTGTGTGTGTGTGTGTGTGCGTGCTACGTGCGTGCGTGCGTGTGTGTGTGTATTAAGTGTCTCTCTCAGAACCCTGCCAGAGACTGTACTAGGCTAACAGCTAATGCATTATTGAGTTCAGGGAATGACTGGGTCGCATTCAGCCTGTTTCCCGCCAACAGATTACACGCTGACCTGGTCTGAGGAGGAATGAGTCAGCCAGCCGTGATGCTCCACTGCGATAGCCACTCTCTCTGACTCAACCCCCAACGTTGACTCCGCAAGCGAACGCGGCCAGTGACTCTTCCGCGGCAGGACGGCTGATGCATTATTGAGCACGGAGCATGACTCTGGTTTATTCAGCAGTGTTTTTCCTGTAGATTATGCAATGACCTTGTCGGAAGAGATGCGTTCTCGGACGAGTCGGTGTTCTTAATCAGAGGCCTTTGCTAGACGTCGACGCGCGGTGTGTGGGGTAATGCATTATTGAGTTCAGGCCGCGACTCCGGCTGAGTCAGCCCCTTCTCCCGGGGAGATTACGGATGACACCAGAGGGGGAAGCCGTGTCAGTAGGGGAGCGCAGAGTCCCATACGGGAAGAGCTTCCCAGTCCGACGCATAAGCCGTCTCCGGGAAAACCGGTGATTTCGGTCAACTGGCTAAAAATAAATGGCACACAAACACACAAACACACACACACACACACACACACACACACACACACACACACACACACACACACACACACGCACACACACTGTAGTGGGTACAAAAACACATAATGCACACATTCCCGGACATAGACGTTAAGCTCATTATGGGATGAAAGAATGAGAGGAGAGCAGCATATTTCCCTGTCATAATAAACTCCACCCTAACAGGCACGGTGCAGGACTAGGTGGTGTCTGTGTTGTGGTGCATGTTATCAGAGTAGCCTGAATGTAATCTGACTGGACGTAATCTCCTTGCGCTGTTATCTCACCCAGAGAGAGAGAGAGAGAGAGAGAGAGAGAGAGAGAGAGAGAGAGAGAGAGAGAGAGAGAGAGAGAGATAAAGAGAGAGAGATAAAGAGAGAGAGAGACTCGTCCCCTGGTTCACGGCTCCATCTCTGTGGGAACTGGGAAACAGTCATTACTGTGCTATCTATCTGTGTAATCTTGGTTTTGGGAAAATACCTTATTGCTCAGCGCGGAGTCGTGTGTCTGTATAGCACAGACACGGGACAGTAGTGAGGTAGACTGCTACAGGACGGCGTTACAGTGTATATCTGGCTATGTATTTGTACAGAGGACTGTATTTAGGTCCAGCGTTTCGGCTGTAGGCCTGAATTACTCTTTTAAAGTGAGGTGTGATTTGGATTGTGAGTACAGTGCTAGCAGTGTCTTTCAATATTACTGTATACAGGTAGCTGTATATGAACTTATTTATTAGATCTATATATCTATTTTTTGCCTTTCTACCACTTTCTCCCATACCCTGATTCAGTCGTTACCTCGTTATGCCAATTCCCTTCCTGGTTGTTGCACTTCCCTATTGTCGGTCTATATACCACATGCCTCCTCTGATACACGAGGAGTCTCTAGCCGCTTCTTTTCACCTGACAGCTGGGAGTCGCACTGGGAGAGTGTTCACGCATCCACCCACCCACCCCCTCCTAATGTACAGTTTTCTCGTACTCGTATGTATATATTTTCTGTTAGGATCTCTGTTAGAGCCATATGAAATCCGTTTTATTATTTTCCAAATTCCATAAAATTTTTTCCCAAATTCATTTTTTTCCCGTTTTAATATTTCTGAATTCTGTATTTTGCTTTTTATGCTCAGTTTACCATCAGAAATAGTGTCTAATAAGTGGGAATGAATAAATGTCCACAATTGAATAAGATATAACAGTCAATATAATGTTTTTAAGTGCTGCAACTCAGAAATATATTTTTCAAATAATATTGTGACAAAATAAAAATACACATTTCAAGTGTAAACAATAGATACAGCTAGCTGCTACTGACATTATCACAATGACAATGTCAGTAGCCTAGCTATATCTATTATATTGTGATGAAATATAGTAATGCATAATTTAGACACCTTTAGTTTCGTTTATTTAGTTTATAATAATAATAATAATAATAATAATAATAATAATAATAATAATAATAATAATAATAATAATAATAATAATAATAATAACTTTATTTGTATAGCACTTTTCATACAGAGGTTGCAGTTCAAAGTGCTTCACAACAGTAAAAAATACAGGCATAAGCGAGCATAAAAAGATAGACAGGTAGAATCACAGTGTTTCACATTAGGATCTAGCATCCCAATAGGCTCTCCGCTTACAGTTTTCAGTAACACAAATAGTAAAAATAGTTTAAAATGATTCAGTTTAAGAATAGTAAAATAAAAATAAAATAAAATAAAATAAAAATTATAAAATAGAACGGACATAAAAAATACAGGCATGAGCGAGCATAGTAAGATATGGCAAGTGACAACAATGCATAAAGTTTACAGACAATCCATGCTGATTGATCTGCCATAAGCAAGTGAAAGTTTACAGACAATCCA
>NW_028171499.1:0-38182 GCF_963971535.1 Notolepis coatsorum
CTGGTGTTGCTGATTGGCTCGAACACGGTATGTTTGTATACAGCGAACACTAGGTCTATAGTTCTATGACCTGTTATGAAGTTGAGGGCGACAGTGGCTCGGGAGGTAGAGCGGTCGTCTGGTAATCCGCGGGTTCCCGGTTCGATTCCCGCTCCTCCCCCCGGGTAGCGTGTCGAAGTGTCCTTGAGCAAGACACTTAACCCCCCTAATTGCTCCCGATGAGCAGGTCGGCACCTTGCATGGTCGCCTCCGCCGTCGGTGTGTGAATGTGTGAGTGAACGGGTCAAATGTGAGGAACAAATTGTAAAGCACTTTGGATAAAAGAGCTACTGTATATAAATGCACCATTTACCATTTAATAAGTAAGGGATAATGTAACGAGGTCATTGTCGCAAAATAATTGACCGACACAGAGTTTGTTTTAAACGTCAGTGAAGGTCAATTATTTTGCGATGATGACCGAGTAAAGCTATACATTATCCCGCTTATTACATGGCTAACTTACTAACAATACACCTAATTCATTTGACAAATCGCAGTTGTTCTGTGGCTCTGTCAGCCCAAATAAAGTGATTATTATTATCGCGGGCGGCCCGGCAGGTGTGTCTGATTGGCTGCACTGAAACAGTGTTTGTCAGTGGGCTTGATTGCGAACAGCTGCTCACAGCGGTCATTATTGTCCCACAGCGGTCATTATTGTCTGATAACTGACCTCTGACGCACGCTATTGACCAATCACAAGCAAGCATTTCGGCAAATGTGAAAACGCCATGTAATAACGAAAAATAATTCACCACTGTCAGGGGCTATTGACCAATCACAATCAAGCATTTCGGCGAATGTTAAAACGCCATGTAATAATTGCATTTTGTTGAATACATTTTTTAACCTCTTCTGTTTGAAGGAGTACAGCGGGGACTTTGAGGTCCAGCAGCTTCACGACTGCAACTGGATCGTGGTGAACTGCTCCACGCCGGCCAACTACTGTCACGTCCTGCGACGGCAGATTCTGCTGCCCTTCAGGAAACCGGTGAGGAGCCGGCAGCATCTCAAATCACATTTATTTATTTATTTGTAAATCAAAATCAAATGTATTTGTAAATCAAAATCAAAATCACATTTATTTGTAAGGCCCGACAACACACCTTAATGTCCCCATGTGGGCCGGACACGTCTTCTTTAACACTTTGGGAGCCAGCCGTGTTTTTCCTTTTTACCCCCTTGAATGCCCACATCCACTCCAATGTTAACGTTAATATCGCCTAATCTATGTTTTAAATTATGTGTCTAATCTGCCCGTCGCTTACCAAAGACTCATTTTCCAGTCAACATTGTCATGGCAGATTGTTTTTTTATCGCTTCATTTCCGTTTTCTAGCATTTTGAAAATCACTCGTTTTCACGGAAAAAACAACACATTCTATGATAATCGCCTTTTACTGGAATATTCTAGAACGTTGTAATTTTTCGGCCTATTTATGAATCGTTTTCAAATAAATGCTAGATGATCGATAGTATATTTTGTGTACGCATGCACGCCCGTGCCGCCAGTTGAAAATCGATTCTCCTATTTCTTGACCGCAAGCAGAGTCAAACAGCCTATCACCATAATCACATAAAAGCTTATATCTCTGTGAAAACGAGTCTGATTATCCTAATACTGATAACATAGATACCTTATCTGAGATCAGATGGTATCCAAATGGTTTATTCCAATTCCCGATCGCCATCATTTGATTGATCCATCGTGTATACAGTAAAACACATTAGCCGTGGCTCCGAGGCTCCAGAGTGAACTCTGGTAGACCCCGGTTACATGAGTGAGAAGTAAAATGTGGGAGTGCGGGTTTTTTTTCCCCATTCATTTTCATTGAGTCCAATCCAAAAGGGTGATTTACCATCTGGGAGACGATAGGGGGTGCTTTTTTCACATCTGAGCGCCTGGGGTGACTGGATCTCCAACGGTAGGGACGCTTGATGCAATATGATTTCAGATCGCTTATAAAAAAAAACAGAATAAAACGAATATTCTCATGAGTGGGCATTCAACCTGCGGGGGGTAAACACGAGAAAACTCGTGGATGGCATTCAAAGTGTTAAACAAGTCAAGAAGAAACATCACAATAAATCAAGAACAAAACAAAAACACCTTAAAGTCCAATTTCTTTTTAAATAAATCAGATAAATGAATGCAACACTCCCAGACAGGTAAGAAAAAACTCACTAAAACCTAGCAATAGGAAAAAAATTCACCACAGTCGAGAATGCAGCTGTGACCGCGTCCCCGACCGCCAAGAACCTTGGTGTTGTCCTCGACGACCAGTTGAACTTCTCTGCTCACATCGCAGCGACAACCAGAACCTGCCGATTCCTCCTGAGCAACGTCAGAAGGATACGCCCCTTCCTGACAAAAGAAGCCACCCAACTCCTCGTCCAATCAACAGTCATCTCCCGCCTCGACTACTGCAACGCACTGCTCGCTGGCCTCCCGGCCACTGCCACTAAGCCTCTTCAACTCATTCAGAACGCAGCGGCCCGCCTGATCTCAAACCTACCGAAGTCGGCCCATGTCACCCCACTTCTTAGGGACCTGCACTGGCTCCCCATTGCTGCACGAATCCGCTTCAAGGCCCTCGACCTAGCATACCGTGCGGCAAAGGGAACTGCTCCTGCCTACCTCCGGTCAATGGTCTCTAACTACACACCCTCAAGACCCCTACGCTCTGCATCTTCTGGCCGCCTCAGACCTACTCCTATCCAAGCTCCGGGAGGGTCATCAAAGAGAAGTCGCCTATTCTCAGTCCTTGCCCCACAATGGTGGAATGAACTACCCACCCCAGTTAGGACAGCCGAAACACGTCCAATCTTTCGCCGTCGACTAAAGACGCACTTCTTCAACCATTATCTGAATTAAAAAAAAAAAAAAAAAAAAATCTAACCCTAACTAACCATACTGTCATGCACTTGTCCTAATAAACTAACCTACACTGTAGCACTCAACACTTTGATGAACATTGTTACTCAGCTGATAGAGTTGTGCTCTTCCTGATGGCTTGTCGTACAGAACTTGTAAGTCGCTTTGGATAAAAGCGTCAGCTAAATGACTAAATGTAAATGTAAATGTAAATGTGGAGGAGAGAAACCTTAGAAGGGCCGTTCAAGGGGGGGATCTCCCTTCTTAGATGTCGTGATAGTAGTGTTGCAATAAAACAGGCGAGACAGTTGGTAAGCATGCACTCATATAATTTACATTTACATTTAGTCATTTAGCTGAAACGCTTTTATCCAAAGCAACTTACAAGTTCTGTACGACAGGTCATCAGGAAGGGTACAACTCAGCCGAGGAACAATGTTCATCAAAGTGTTGAGTGCTACAGTGTAGGTTAGTATATTAGGACAAGTGCATGACAATAAGGTTAGTTAGGGTTAGATTTTTTTTTTACACAGATAAGATAAGAAACACAGTTAAGTGCATGCAATAGCAATTAAGTTTCATCTGCGTGGCGATCTACTCCATAACTTCATGAACCTACAATACATCCTACACCAGCTATAACTTCATGAACCTACAATACATATTACACCAGACCTCATTAACCTACAATACATCCTACACCAGCTATAACCTCATGAACCTACAATACATCTTACACCAGACCTCATTAACCTACAATACATCCTACACCAGCTATAACCTCATGAACCTACAATACATCTTACACCAGACCTCATGAACCTACAATACATCTTACACCAGACCTCATTAACCTACAATACATCCTACACCAGCTATAACCTCATGAACCTACAATACATCTTACACCAGACCTCATGAACCTACAATACATCTTACACCAGCTATAACCTCATGAACCTACAATACATCCTACACCAGCTATAACCTCATGAACCTACAATACATCTTACACCAGACCTCATTAACCTACAATACATCTTACACCAGCTATAACCTCATGAACCTACAATACATCCTACACCAGCTATAACCTCATGAACCTACAATACATCTTACACCAGACCTCATTAACCTACAATACATCTTACACCAGCTATAACTTCATGAACCTACAATACATCTTACACCAGCTATAACTTCATGAACCTACAATACATCCTTACACCAGCTATAACCTCATTAACCTACAATACATCTTACACCAGCTATAACCTCATGAACCTACAATACATCTTACACCAGCTCGTTCTCGTTTAAAATAATGTAAATAACGTACTCATCGACCGCAGGAGAAATTTACATATTGTACGTTATGTTATAGCCATGAGTCATATATTGACGTATTTATGAAAATGTACAATGTGTACATATTACAAATAAGTATTTTTGTATTTACAAATGTACATACGTACATGTACATTTGTACAAATGAAAGTACAAAATGTACAAATGAAATGTACTTTCAACATTTTCCGAAAATGTTTGAGTTCCCTGCTGGAGAACAAAACCCAGACGCTCACATGGGAGGCAAGAGCCTTTACCTCAAGACCCTAACCTTAACCACACTGTTATCTTAAACTAACCCTAACCCTAACCACACTGTTACCTTAAACTAACCCTAACCCTAAGCATAACCTCAACGATAACCCTAACTTTCTATCCTAACCATAACTGTTCAACTTTAAAAACGAATCATCATCATCATAGTATTGCTCCGTTTGTATCAGGGTGTCTTAGTCTACAACATACCACGATCATTGTTTGTTTTGGACTTTTGTCAATATGAAATGTAAATATATGACTTATTAAGATTCAAGATTCAAGATTCAATAGTTTTATTTCAAACCACAGTGTTAGTTTGGCTACATTTACCATTGTCCGGCAAAACAACCTTTGAAAATAAATGAAATGGGAAAAGAGGACCCCCCCCCCCAAAAAAAGAAATAAAACAGCCAGAAACTATACACTGTTTGAAAAGGAGATGGAAGAAGCAAAGCTTATATGTTTCCATTCCCGATCAATAACTATATTATATATAATATAGAACACCATCTTTTTGAACTTCCTCTTTAATATATTTATGGATTGACTGGATTTGATCTCCTCCTCCAGATCATTCCACAAGGTAACTCCACACAGAGAAATACACATAGCCTTCCTGGTTGTTCTTGAAGATTGCTGTTCCAGTTTGAGTTTCCCTCTAAGGTTATATCTTTGAAGTCCAGCTCTCTCATGAATTATGCCACTTGGTAGAATCAAATAATATACACATACTTGCTATCACAGAAACACACCTGGACTCATCTTTTGGTGATTCAGAGGTTGCAATGCATGGTTACAATCTGTTCAGAAAGGATAGAGATAAGAATGGTGGCGGAGTTCTGATTCATGTACAGAATCATATTCCAGCTAAAGTACGATACGACAAATACTAGTCACAAATACAATACTAACTAAACTGACTAACTACAATACTAACTAAATAAATCAGTAACTCAACTGTATTTCCTTATTCATAACAGCATTTTTCAACTTTTTCTTAAAAGTACATTTGTTCATCTTTATCTGAAGTGGCGTCGGGCGTGACAACGTCTTTGCTTTGTTTTGTTTTCTCCCTCTTGCCTTGTGAGCCGCTCTCACTCGAGCCCCTTCACGGTTCCCAGCCGCGGCGGCGGCGGCGCGAGTGTCGTCTTAACTGATCCCCCGGCGCACCTATAAATGCAGTGCTTTGCGGAGCGTGAGAGAATCACTTCCCAAGCAAATTACAGATGGAAACCAATGGGGGGTACTGTTTTTGTTTTCTATGAAACAAAAGTCTGGAAATTATGGACCCGGTTGGTTGAACAGCAAAAAGGGTTTGTTTGTATTTATCCGATTGTTAAAGGAAGCGTTTAGTTTCCCCCCAGAGGGCGACGGCGTATATGCGGTATGATGGCAACAAATTAGCGTAAACGTTGTTTTTTTTTTTTTTTTTTTCAAAGCTCACAATTAGGACACGGATGACAGAATCAATCTGTTTGTAGCTGACGTCAACTTTCTCTCCACTCCCTCTCTTTCTCTCTCTCTCTCTCTCTCTCTCTCCACGGCACAGCTGATCGTTTTCACTCCCAAGTCCCTGCTGAGGCTTCCTGACGCGCGGTCCAGCTTTGATGACCTCGCCGCAGGTAAGACCTTCCGCGGCGGCTGATTCCTACATTTGTTTTTGGGGTATATATACAGTGCGGTTGAAATACAGAAGCACCATGATGTCCTGTGGGCACTGAATTAACCCTTTCACTACCACACGACAGAAGGTTAACCCTTTACTATCACACTACTACAGACGGTTAACTGTCTGTAGTGTGGTAGTGAAAGGGTTAACCTTCTGTAGTGTGGTAGTGAAAGGGTTAACCTTCTGTAGTGTGGTAGTGAAAAGTTAACCGTCTAGGGTGATAGTAAAGGGTTAACCTTCTGTAGTGTGGTAGTGAAAGGGTTAACCTTCTGTAGTGTGGTAGTGAAAAGTTAACCGTCTAGGGTGATAGTAAAGGGTTAACCTTCTGTAGTGTGGCAGTGAAAGGTTAACCGTCTAGTGTGATAGTAAAGGGTTAAACTTCTGTAGTGTGGTAGTGAAAGGTTAACCGTCTAGTGTGATAGTAAAGGGTTAAACTTCTGTAGTGTGGTAGTGAAAGGGTTAACCTTCTGTAGTGTGGTAGTGAAAGGGTTAACCTTCTGCAGTGTGGTAGTGAAAGGGTTAACCTTCTGTAGTGTGGTAGTGAAAGGTTAACCGTCTAGGGTGATAGTAAAGGGTTAACCTTCTGTAGTGTGGTAGTGAAAGGTTAACCGTCTAGTCAGTGTGATAGTAAAGGGTTAAACTTCTGTAGTGTGGTAGTGAGAGGGTTAACCCTTTGTCGTGCGGCAGTGGAAGGGTTAACTGTGTGTGTTGTCGCAGTGAAAGGGTTAACCATTTGGTAGTGTGGCAGTGAAAGGGTTAAGATACGATGAGATAATACGATTCCTTTATTGGTCCCCTTGGGGGGGGGGGGGGGGGAGCCAGGTGTCATAGCAGCATGAGGGGGAGGGGGGTAAGCGTATGGATGTAGTGCAAATCTCTTTAATAAATAGATAAGTGTCTAAGGTGAGTGTTAAAGGTCCCATGCATTATAAATGGCCTTTTCCAGTGTTTAGCATTGTTTCCTACCAATGGGGGATTATATCAATGTGGTCTGTGTCTCTAATTATCATATTGAGTGTAGTGTGTGATTGATCAGTCTAGTCTTGAGTTCACGAGATCTTCCCTCACTCAACTAAGCCGTTCTGATTTGACTGTTTTGCTGACGTGAATACTACTGGTTGTAGTCACCGCCCACAATTCACTCAACAACAGAGCAGTGAAATTACTTCCTCAAACAGATGGTGCGACAGACAGCAGAGAACGAGCGAGAGAGGGAGAGAGAGAGATAGAGAGGGAGAGAGGGAGAGAGAGGGGGAGAGGGACCGCGGCGCAGGAGTGTGTGTAAATGTGTGTGCGCCGCGGGGATGGGTCTTCTCCCCGCAGTCGGGAGCACTCCATATCACTGTCAAAATATCTTTGTGCACGCTCCCACGCGCACGCCCCTTATTCCGATCCGTGCAATAATATTCACAGAGGTATACAGTATATTGTCATTTGAAACAAGTTAGCAATGCATTGTCCCGTGGGATTATGCCCCCCCGCGGCGAAATTAATTAGTATCCCCATCAATCTCTCTATCTCTCTCCGGAGCCCAGCACAAACAGCATGAAATCCTGAGGTTGAAAAATTTTGCTTTAAAGCGGAACTATCTTATATCTATCTTATCTGTTTTTGAGGACTTGATTAGAAATACAAAACAATGAATTAAAAAAAAATATATAATTACAGAGGTGTTCCATAAACTCACAGGAATTGTGTAAAAGTGCCCAAATAGTGAAAGAAATAGTAAAATAGTTCCCCTTTAAAATTTTAAATATAAAACAATTACTTTTTTTGAAAGAAACTTTACAGATGTGTTCCATAGACTCACAGGAATTGTGTAAAGTTGCCCAAATAGTGCAAGGAATAGCAATGCATGGGACCTTTAAGGTGGTTTGTTTAAAGTGAGTGTGTGCATGTGTGTGTGGGTGATAGAGTCATTGAGCATCCTGATGGCCTGGGGATAGAAGCTCAGTACATACATCCCGGTTCTTAGAGGGGGGGGGGGGGGTTAGAGCAGAGCACTTTAACCCTTTCACTGCCACACTGCCATATGGTTTAACCCTTTCACCGCGACAATACAGGTGGTTAACCCTTTCACTGCCACACGACAAAGGATTAACCCTTTCATCACCACACTACCGTCTGTAGTGTGATAGTAAAAGGGTTAACCTTCTGTAGTGTGGTAGTGAAAGGGTTCAACTTTAAGAGTTTAAACTCTGCGAACAAAAATCAAATAAAGGATTGTTCACAAAAAAACTAAAAAAACCTAAAACATGTGTCAAGTCAGCTTTATTTTTATAGCACATTTACAAATGACTGAAAGCCAAACCAAAGTGCTTCACACAGGTACATGATAAAAACACATACAATGCAGCAACAAGTAGAAATACACTAAAATTACAGAAAAAGGTATTGTACATTTAAGAAAACGAGAGCAAGGTGCAATATAAAAGAGACAAGAATTTAGATAAAATGTCCAGAGTAACAGCAAACATCGTGTACAAGTGGCAGGCTAACTCTGGTCAAAAGCCGGGGAAAAGAGGTGCGTTTTGAGCAGCGATTTTTTTAACAGCTTCTTGTCCCGCGAGAGTCAGGCGGCTGCTCCCAGTTTGTACACATTTTATTAATAATGTTGTATTTTACTTTTTAATTATATTTTCTGCAATATACTGTAGGCTGATGATAATGTGTGTAATACATGTTTATGTAATAAATACCATGCGCTGCTGAGACCAAGGACCACAATGGAAATAAGTGACTTTTTTGTGCTATCCTTGATCATTTTAGGACGCATGACTTGTTGTCACATGTAATGTATTTTAATAATTGTCAAATAAAAAGGCGGCTGGGTGGCGCAGCGGACATTGCGCTCGTCACCAATGCAAGAGACTCTGGTCTCGAATCCGGGTGTCAGCGTTGCCTCCGTCGTACTGGCTCATTGGCAGAGTCAGCGGGTGGAAGTCGATGGGTGGTAATCTGGTAATTGTAAACAGCGACTCCTACAGGTCGGCTGGGGGACGCCTGCACAGCAGAGACAGGAAATGGCGGGGGGTAGTGTGAGCCTCCCACACGTTACACCTCGCCAAAATGAGAGTCCGCGCTGGCAGGTGAAAAGATGTGACAGGCTGCCTCCTCGTGTGTCGGAGGGGACACGTGATGCAAGGCTTCTATCCTCCCTACAACCGACCAGTGGGGGGCATATGCGAGCAACGTTCAAGACAGGGGAGGGGAGAATTGGAAACACGAAATTGGGGTGGGAGAAAAATAATTATTGTCAAATAAACTAAACTAAACTAAAACCTAAAACATGTGACGTTGTCCCGCAGGCACGAGGTTCAGGCGCCTGCTCCCCGACGAGGACCCGGCGAGCCGCAGCCCGGGCGCCGTGAGGAGGGTGGTGTTCTGCACCGGGAAGGTGTACTACGAGCTGGCGAGGGAGAGGAAGCTCCGCGGCCTGGAGGAGAGCGTCGCCATCGTCAGGCTGGAGCAGGTAACGCTGTTCAAGTCCCATATTATCGGCCGATATTGGCATTCAGATGTAATATCGGAAATTATCGGTATCGGTTTAAAAAAAATATTTTAATTTAATTTTTTACATTTATTTAACCTTTATTTACCCAGGCAAGCAAGTAAGAACAAATTCTTATTTTATTTATTGTCAAAAGTATGCATAATGTTGTGTTAATTCCACAACAAGAGATATGTAATATTAATTACCTGAAATTATTCAGTTTTTTGGGGGGGTGCATATATCGGTATCGGTTGATATCGGTATCTTAAATTAAGAGTTGGACAATATCGGTATATCGGATATCGGTAAAAAAGCCAATATCGAACATCCCTAAGTTCAAGCCTTCTTTCTTTCTTTATTTTTTTTTTTTTACCAAACTTCAATATCATCACTTTTGATTTGATTTTCATTTGATTTGATTTGAAATCTTTATTTCGAACATGTAAATAAATTAAAAAAAATTCAGAGTTTTATTTGCCACATGGAATCAATACAATCAGAGTTTCTTCATACACAATCATAAATATCATACCATGGACAAAATGTAAATAAATACAAACAATATAAAACGCCACCTGACCGCCTCAATATCATCACCTTTGATTTTATTTTATTTAAAAAAAAATCTTTATTTCGAACATGTAAATAAATACAAACAATATCAAATCAAAACAAATCATTGATCTCAAGAAATTAAATTAAAACAAAAATAAATAAAAGCTAAACATAACTCAATTTACATGGTCGAAAAGGAGTAGGAAGAAGTATACACTTATTTAATCCTATACCCCTTTTCCACTACTCAAATGAGTGTACTAATTTAAAACCTTACAAAACAAATATATATATTGTAACTATGTAAGTATTGTAACGAAGTACAATTACTCAAGTACTTTACACCCCTGTCTCTCCAGCTCTCTCCGTTCCCCTTCGACCTGGTGCGAGCGGAGGTGGAGCGGTACGGTGCGGCGGAGCTGGTCTGGTGCCAGGAGGAGCACAAGAACATGGGTTACTACGACTACATGCGCCCCCGCTTCCTGACCGTGGTGCACAACGACAAGCCTATCTGGTACCTGTTCCTTCTTGTTTTAAAACCCTTTCACTGCCACACTACAGCAGGTTATATTTCGTATAGCATCGCGTCCCGCTCTGAGCCTTACGAGATACTTCCATCTCCTGTGATACCTAATGTATCTCCCACGAACAAAAAACACATGCACCCCACCTGTATGGGGCCCCGCCCCTTATGGTGGTACCACCCATATAACCATGACTCTGGTCATGAAACACCCTTCCTCTATTTTCGTCCCAGCGTACTGGATGCTTGCACCATACGAGCTAGCGGAATGAAAAGATTAAGGAAGATTAATAATGTTGAGGGCTTACCGGAGGATTGTGTTTCCCTGGATTCTCCGGAGCTTGTTTCGACGACGCAAACCTATGCTGGTAGTTCCTCGGCTGACGGCGACGGACCGAGGGGCAGCGTACAAGGTTTGGCTAACGGGTCGGCTTGTACAAAGGTGAGGTCTGTGTCAGTAGGCGTCAATGTCGGTGTTGGTCGTGCTGTGGAGTATGTTTCGGCACCAGGGCCGGGGCGGCTTGGCGATCGTTCCACTGTAGTGGGCGATGTCTTGGCGATCCTGGAACATGCTGTTGACGCTAATGCTACTGCTACTGCTAATGCTAATGCTACTGCTGCTTTTTCTGCTAACGCTGATGTTGACGCTGGAATGTCTAATAATCCCCGCCGCGGGATTCCGCTTTTCCCTCCTCTTGCCACCTTCATTGATGAAGGTCAGTCGGTGGTGGGTGTGGGGGGGTTCGCTGAGCTCTATTTACCTTTTTTGCGGGTGAAGGGGCTGACGACGGGGTGCAGCCCGGGGGTACCTTGGCTAAGTAGCCAGGTAGCTTCTTTTTTGTGCCCAGGCGGGGATGAACGACGTTCCGCCCGGCCGTTGCTTGATAGCATGTCGGCTCGGAGGGTGGCAGTATGGACGAATGAGTGGTATACTGCTGCAGGATGGCATTTAGCGGCGGCCAGTGTTGTGGCTCAGCTGGCTACTTTCCTATCCAAGATGGCGTCGGGTTGTAGGTCTTTGGGTCCAACCGACACTATGAACGTGATTCATGTTTGTGGTGTTATAGAGATCTTGACTCAGTCGCAAGCTATAACTGCGGGGAGGATTCGGATGCTATCGACTTTGGTTGTTAGGCATCTTTGGTTGGAGCAGTCTCCTCTTGGGGAAGAGGATAGGTTTTCTCTCCTCACGACTCCTTTTTCCACAGATAGTCTTTTTGGGCGTTCTGTGGAGGCGCAGGCGGTTTTTGATTCGGGTCCTACACCGCCTCACGCTGTGCAGCCAGGGGTGGGAGCACGGTCTCGTCAACGACTGTGGCGAGATCCTCGACAGGCGGCCATGTTTCCCCCGCCAGTGGTGCCCTGGTTGGAGAATCGACAGGGTTTCGCAAGGCCGACAGTCTTGGCGGCCGAGGGATCGGCCATTTTGGGTGATTTCGGGGTTGGTAAACCACCCCGTCGTCATTTTGCCGCGAGCAGCCCGCTCCCCGTTCAGTCCTCTCTCTGGTATCCCCAGAAGCGGGGCTTTGAGCGTTCTCCTTTGGCTGCGGGCCGCGAACCTTCTTTGAAGCGTATGCGGCCCCATTCTTCACTTCTCATGGAGACAGGGGCTGACACCCAGTTGATGGCTGAGCCTGGGTCTGTCCGTGAGAATGTGCCGTCGTCGTGTGGTTCCTACACCGCAGGTTGTGGGTGGGTGGAACCTGGTGTTGCAGCTGCCACTAGCTCCAGTGGTCAGCAGGGGGACTCGGTGCCTCTTCTGTTGAATGCTCAGCAGGGGTTACCCCGGCTTCGCCCTCGCCAGGCGGGGTATCACGCTGTTGCCTCCCACTCCCGTCAAACCGGCAGTGGTCTGCAAAGGAGAGGCTGGCGTGATTTGAGTGGTAGCAATATCACTGCAGGGCTTCGGCGTGTAGGAGCCCATGGGGTCCTCAGGCCTTGCGTGTCTGGCTGCGGAACGGCTCCTCAGCGTGTGCTGGAGGGGTGTTCAGGGGGTGAGTGTGTGTCCACAAGTTTGATGACCGCTTCTCCCGTATCAAACCGGCCCTTTCTGTCGGGGTCCCCCCTTGGGTGCTTTGCACGACGGGGGGGACCGGGCCAATTATCTGCTGTTCCTTGCGGCCCAGCGTCAGTTGACGGCGGGGGCGCTGTGGGATTATATTCACATATGGCGACGGGAATGTCCCTTGAATCGGTGGATGAGGAGAACGTTAGAGGCGGGGCTGGTTTTGCAGTTTGCGCGGCCCCATCCTCCGTTCTCAGGTTTGGTGCCGACCCTATTGTTAGGGTCGGGCGCGGTGACAGCCCTGGCCGACGAGATTCAATCTCTGTTGGCGAAGCAGGCCGTCGTTGTGGTCCCGAGAGAGGACGCAATGTCAGGCGTCTACTCCCGTTATTTTCTGGTGCCCAAGAAAACTGGGGGGGTCAGACCTATACTGAATCTGTCCATGTTCAATCGGTTGATTGTAGTGAGACCGTTCAGGATGTTGACCGTCCGACTCCTTCTGCTTGCTGTCAGGAGGGGGGACTGGTTCACCTCCATAGACCTGAAGGATGCGTATTTTCACATACCCATTTTCCCTCCTCACAGGAAGTTCCTACGGTTCCTGTTTCAGGGCGTAGCGTACGAGTACCACAGAATGCCGTTCGGTTATTCTCTGGCTCCCCGCACATTCACCAAGTGCGTGGCGGCTGCTCTGGGGCCTTTACGTCGTCGGGGGATACGAGTTCTGTTCTATCTCGACGACATTCTGCTCCTCAGCCGTTCAGAGGAGGTTGCCAGGTCTCATACTCGACTGGTGGTGGAATTCCTCACCAGCCTGGGTTTTGCTGTGAATTGGAAGAAGAGTACCCCTCTTCCCAGTCAACAGGTGGAGTACTTGGGCTTGACATTGAGGTCGAAGCCCATGCTTGCGACCCTCTCGGAGCAGCGTCGGGGGGATCTCCGTCACGCGCTCGGGGGTTTCCGTCTGGGAGGGACGGTTACGGCGCTGCAGGTGATGCGTCTGCTGGGCCTTATGTCGGCGGCCCACACGGTGGTTCCTCTTGGCCTCCTCTTTATGAGGCGGATACAGAGGTGGTTTCTCTCTTTGAGAATAGATCCGGTGTGGGGCAAAGGGAGACGGTTGACGGTTCCTTTGTCGATATGGGGGGATCTCGCCCACTGGGGGAGGCTGGGTATCCTCTCCGCTGGGGTCCCCATGGGCAGCAGTGGCTCCCACGTTACGGTTTTCACCGACGCCTCTCTCACAGGTTGGGGAGGGGCGTTTCGGACCCACGCAGTGGGGGGCAGCTGGACGGGTCATGCCGACCCAGCTGTCCTGCATATCAATGTGTTGGAGTTGAAGGCGGTCCTCCTGGTCCTCAAACGGCTCGGCCACCTGGTGGTAGGCGAACATGTTTTGATCAGGACGGACAATGTGACGGCGGCGGCGTATATCAACAGGCAGGGTGGGACTCGTTCCGCCCGCCTGCTCCGGGTGGCGCGCGAACTGTTGCTATGGGCATCCCGCAGGCTGCGCAGTCTGCGGGCGCTCCACGTTCCTGGTACAGAAAATGTGGCGGCGGATATAATGTCTCGGGGCGGTCCTCGTCGCGACGAGTGGGAACTCCGCCCCGACATAGTCAGACAGATCTGGGATCGGTTCGGGGAGGCCTCGGTAGATCTGTTTGCGTGCCGACGTTCTCACAAGTGCCCCTTGTGGTTCTCGCTCAGTCGAGCGGATCATCCCCCCTTGGGGGTGGATGCCTTCTCGACCTTTCCGTGGCCGCCCGGTCTTCTGTACGCCTTCCCTCCTGTACAGCTGTTGAGTCAGCTGTTGGAGCGGATACGGAGGGAGCGCAGGACGGTGATCCTGGTCGCGCCGGACCGGGGCACGTCAGTGTGGTTCCCGGTCTTAATCCAGCTTCTGGTCGCTCCTCCTTGGGTCATTCCGTGGTCAGCGACGGCCCTCTCGCAGCACAACGGAGTGCTTGTCCAGCCTCCGGTGTTGGGTCAACGCCTGGTGGTGTGGCTGGTGGGAGGGTGAGTCTGGAGAGGATGGATCCCGCAGTGGTTGATACCATCCGGTGTGCGCATGCTCCCTCCACTGTCGCGGTTTACGCGGGCAGGTGGCGTGCGTTCCAAGAATGGTGTAAGGGGGGGGGCTGGGACCCAGTCTCCTGCCCCCTGGATGCTGTTCTGGGTTATCTCCAGTCTCTCCTTGATAGTCTGTCGGCTTCGACAGTGAGGGTATATGCAGCAGCTATATCCTCCTATCATGAGGGATTTGAGGGGGATGTCTTGTTCAGCCACCCTCTTGTGAAGCGTTTCCTGCTTGGCGCTCGACGCGTTAAGCCGGTGCAACGCTCCTTGGCTCCGACTTGGGATCTTCAATTGGTCCTCGGTCGGTTGTCCTTGGCCCCGTTTGAGCCGCTCGAGCAGGCGCCGTTGGGACGGCTGTCTTTCAAGACCGCGTTCCTACTGGCTGTCACTTCCGCTAAACGCGTGGGTGAGCTCTGTGCTCTCTCGGTACGTCCAGAGTGCCTGTCTTTTCGGACCGATTGCGGTGCCACTCTGCGACCTAATCCTGCTTTCGTGCCTAAGAATATCCGGAGTTCCTTCCGCTCCCGGGATATTGTGGTTCAGGCTTTTCGTCCTCCTCCTCACACTAGTGAGTTAGATGCGGGCCTTCACCTGTCATGTCCAGTCCGTGCTTTGGGGTTTTACCTCAGCCGTACTCAGGACTTCAGGGTTACCGACCAGCTTTTTGTCTGTTACGGTGGGGCTCGTGCTGGTAAGGCACTGTCGAAGCAGCGCCTGTCCCATTGGTTGTGCGAGGGTATTGCCCTCTGCTACACGTTGGCTGGGCAGGATCCCCCTGGGGGCGTCAGGGCGCACTCCACTCGTGGGGTGGCTGCCTCTGCCGCTCTCCTGGGTGGGGCCTCGGTGGAGGACATCTGTGCTGCAGCTTCATGGTCCTCACCGGGCCCCTTTGTAAGGTTTTACCTCATGGACATGACCGGGGGTTCTGTCTCCCAGGCGGTTCTGGGGTCTGTGGCCTTTCCTGCTTCCCGTCCTTTGGTCGGGTAGCAGGAGTGTATGGGTATGGGCCGCAGTGTGTTGAGTCACACGTGGTTCCGCCTGTACGGTGTGTTCAAGGGGTTCTGGCTCCCTCTTGTTCGCATTCAGGTGAAGTTGACTGCGCCCCCCCTTCGTTAGGAAGGATGGGGTGACAGGGTTCCCCGCACCCCTTGATGTGGGCTTACGGGTCCTCAGGGGGTACATCTGTCGGGTCTCGCGCCCGCTCTTCCCCATTATCTCGTAAGGCTCAGAGCGGGACGCGATGCTATACGAAATATAACGATAGGTTATGTAGATAACCTAGTTATATTAGTATAGGCTAAGCGTCCCGCTCTGCGCGCCCTGAGTTCCCTCTTGAGGGGTCTTTTCCTGGGACGGGTTTTTGGCGAGGAAGGGTGTTTCATGACCAGAGTCATGGTTATATGGGTGGTACCACCATAAGGGGCGGGGCCCCATACAGGTGGGGTGCATGTGTTTTTTGTTCGTGGGAGATACATTAGGTATCACAGGAGATGGAAGTATCTCGTAAGGCTCAGAGCGGGACGCTTAGCCTATACTAATATAACTAGGTTATCTACATAACCTATCGTTAACCCTTTCACTACCACACTACAGAAGGGTTAACCTTTCACTACCACACTACAGAACACTACAGAAGGTTAACCCTTTCACTACCACACTACAGACGTTTAACCTTTCACTACCACACTACAGAAGGTTAACCTTTTCACTGCCACACTACAGACGTTTAACCTTTCACTACCACACTTCAGAAGGTTAACCCTTTCACAACTGCACTACAGAAGGTTAACCCTTTAACTACCATACTACAGAAGGTTAACCCTTTCACTACCACACTAGAGACGTTTAACATTTCAAGTTCACACTACAGAAGGTTCGGAGGTGCTGTAAGTGCTATTTCTTTTGTTAAGTGTTGCCAAGCCAGATTTGCTTACTGCACTGGCAGATTACGTTACTTGTTTCAAGGACACATTTGCTTAAAACTAGTTTTTATTTCTTATTTTTGTCAGACCATTTTTGTAGTGTAGTTTTCTCTCTCCTGATTGGATGAAGTGGGAACGGGATACCAGGAAATGTATTTTGTGTTTACTGCAGAGCTCAGGGACTGAGAGACCCATGTTGCTCATATCGGTGCTAAAACATTGTAGTGATGGCTGTCGGAATGTAGAGCTATTATTTTAACATGTAGACCACTTATTCTAACAAATGAATACCACTTACAGCACTTTTTTTTTTATAAATTGATACAAATTATGTTGTAGAGAATTCTAATTTCTGTGAGAGGTAAACCGTAACTGTACTTTAGTCTGTATATTGTATATTTGTATAGTGTTGGGACTTTATTCCTTTCACACTTTTCACTGTAATGTACATGTACTTTATACGTGACAAATAAAAACAAACTTGAACTGTAACAATCAAGAGAGAGGACGAAGGATTTTAACTCCTGCTGCTGCTGTTCGGACTCACGCAGTGGTGGAAAGTAACTAAGTATTTTTACTCAAGTACTGTACTTAAGTACATTTTCGAGCTACTTGTACTTTATGTGAGTATTTTCATTGTAGGGAACTTTATACTTTTACTCCACTACATTTCAAGCCAGGAGAATATTGTACTTTTTACTCCACTACATTTATCTGAAACCATCAGTTATTTTGAAGAAAAAGATTTAGCATAGAAAACACAATATATACAAAATAAAAAAATGTATGGAGATTGTATTATACTTTCACATTTGAAGCCTGTCAACTTCAAGAGGCCCGACCACATACCACTTTAACACTACCTTTAATCAGAGCAGCATAACTGGACCACATACCACTTTAACACAACCTTTAATCAGAGCAGCATAACTGGACCACATACCACTTTAACATGACCTTTAATCAGAGCAGCATAACTGGACCACATACCACTTTAACATGATCTTTAATCAGAGCAGCATAGCTGGACCACATACCACTTTAACACAACCTGTAATCAGAGCAGCATAACTGGACCACATACCACTTTAACCCAACCTTTAACTGAGCAGCATAACTGGACCACGTACCACTTTAACATAACCTTTAATCAGAGCAGCATAACTGGACAACATACCACTTTAACATAACCTTTAATCAGAGCAGCATAACTGGACCACATACCACTTTAACATAACCTTTCATCAGAGCAGCATAACTGGACCACATACCACTTTAACACAACCTTTAATCAGAGCAGCATAACTGGACCACATACCACTTTAACATAACCTTTAATCAGAGCAGCATAACTGGACCACACACCACTTTAACACAACCTTTAATCAGAGCAGCATAACTGGACCACATACCACTTTAACATAACCTTTAATCAGAGCAGCATAACTGGACCACATACCACTTTAACATAACCTTTAATCAGAGCAGCATAACTGGACCACATACCACTTTAACACAACCTTTAATCAGAGCAGCATAACTGGACCACATACCACTTTAACATAACCTTTAATCAGAGCAGCATAACTGGACCACACACCACTTTAACATAACCTTTAATCAGAGCAGCATAACTGGACCACATACCACTTTAACACAACCTTTAATCAGAGCAGCATAACTGGACCACATACCACTTTAACATAACCTTTAATCAGAGCAGCATAACTGGACCACACACCACTTTAACACAACCTTTAATCAGAGCAGCATAACTGGACCACATACGACTTTAACATAACCTTTAATCAGAGCAGCATAACTGGACCACATACCACTTTAACATAACCTTTAATCAGAGCAGCATAACTGGACCACGTACCACTTTAACATAACCTTTAATCAGAGCAGCATAACTGGACCACATACCACTTTAACACGGCCTTTAACAGAGCAGCATAACTGGACCACATACCACTTTAACATAACCTTTAATCAGAGCAGCATAACTGGACCACGTACCACTTTAACATAACCTTTAATCAGAGCAGCATAACTGGACCACATACCACTTTAACACAACCTTTAATCAGAGCAGCATAACTGGACCACATACCACTTTAACATAACCTTTAATCAGAGCAGCATAACTGGACCACACACCACTTTAACATAACCTTTAATCAGAGCAGCATAACTGGACCACACACCACTTTAACATAACCTTTAATCAGAGCAGCATAACTGGACCACATACCACTTTAACACAACCTTTAATCAGAGCAGCATAACTGGACCACATACCACTTTAACATCACCTTTAATCAGAGCAGCATAACTGGACCACACACCACTTTAACACAACCTATAGAGGTCAATGGATACACAAACTTCATGTAGAATGTGTACTTTTACTTTAGAGTACATTCAATAGCAAATACTTCTCTGCGTTTTACTGAAGTAGTACATTTGAATGGAGGACTTTTACTTTGACCAGAGTACTCGTTTATCTGAGTATTTCTACTTAAGTAAAGGAACTGTGTGCTTGGTTGTGTCTCCTCTCAGGTACGTGGGTCGCGACCCGGCCGCCGCCCCCGCCACGGGGAACAAGCCCACCCACCTGAACGAGCTCAAGAGGTTCATGGACACGGCGTTCAACCTCAGCGCCTTCCAGGGAAGGAACTTCTAGAGGAGGAGAACCGCACACAGGAGGAGAACCGCACACAGGAGGAGAACCGCACACAAGAGGAGAACCGCACACAGGAGGAGAACCTGCACACAAGTCACACGCTGGAGAGGGTGCTTCTAGTCACACAAGTCACACGCTGGAGAGGGTGCCTCTAGTCACACAAGTCACACGCTGGAGAGGGTGCCTCTAGTCACACAAGTCACACGCTGGAGAGAGTGCCTCTAGTCACACCTGCATGGTCCAATGGGATCTGCCTATGATGTAGAGACGTCTTAACACTGCAAGACCCGGATATATTTACACTTGCTGATTATTATTATTATTTTTTAACCTTTCAGATGGTGTTGTAGTGTTTTTTCTAAATGTATTGAAATGTTGTAATATTACAACTGCGATTCTATCAGGTCGCAGCATTTCCTATAGGCCATTTTTACTCACTGTCAGAATAACATGGCAAATGTCTATATACTTCCACTAAAACAACTCAAGGGTTCATTTATATGGTTGTGGTTTATTATTTGGCCACAGAACGGTATATCGTATTTGGCCTCAGAACAGTATACATTATGAATAATAACATCAATAAGCCATATTTTTAAGAAGAATTGTGATTTTATTAAAAGAACAACAAAATGGACTAAAGAAGAAACCTATTTACAATATACACTGGTGGTCACACAATACTGCCTGGCCAACTCTGATTTGCATTGCTAAAGGTATGCAAACAGCCCTCTCCACCCGAGACCACCCTGCAAACAGCCCTCCACCCTGACAACACACACCTGCTCCACAAAATGAAACAGGCACCCCCCCCCCTCTCATCCTCAAGTGACTGCAAGTTTACAATCACTTGCTTTTTAGCCCCCAGTGAAGCAATTCATTGAGCAGTGAGCAGCTCAAACATTAAAACTGCAATAGATAAAAAAAAATTATACTAATTAATCTCACAATTTTCTGTAATTAATCTAGATTAAAAATAGCATTTTTCTACTTAAGACCAAAGCTTGTAACAGATATTTACTTTGAGTAAAATCATGGAATTAATGTAAAATCAACACAAAGAAAGTATATTTAGATTCAAAGACTATTTTAATAGCTTTCTTTGAATACAGTTTCTCTCCTGTGACATACAAATGTTCAACAAAACCATGATCAACATTGACTCAGCTAGACCTCTCTCTTATATCCGCGATAAGATTGACAATTTTTCACTCCATAGATGAATCTAGATACATTTATTTTAATGCTTTAAATCATTTAAATTAATCTCCAAAGTTAAAGCATACATTTTGACAGACCTAATTAAAAACACAAGCTAGAGTCCCTATAAAAGGCATATAACAATAACGTAAAAATGCACAACAGACATTTGCCAGTAACAAAGCAATATCATTATTAAAAAGATTCATCAGTCTTAATCCATATATCTTACCGGTTACAATAATAATAATAATAATAATAATAATAATAATTTCTTATAGCGCCTTTCATGAGACCCAAGGAGCTCACAAGGTCAAACTCTGGATAGCCTCTGGGATAAAAGAGAAATCTGTTATTACCTCCAGGCAGCTTTTATTGTACCTTCTCCCAGAGAGGGAAGGAGAAATCTGTTACAGAGGCTCCGGGACAGTGTCCCCCGGCGACCCAATGACCCTCTCCTGATAAACACCACCTGAGGTCTCGTTCAGATCACAGCCTCGCCATGACCCTTTAACATGGCTCTGACGTGACTCGCTCTTATCATTTTAAGATAAGATAAGATAAGATATTCCTTTATTGATCTTCTTGGGGGAAATTCGGGCGTCATAGCAGCATGGGGGAGGGGGGAGGGGGGGGTACAGGTATGGGCAGGGTAATAGTAGAAAGATATAAATACAGGCAATACAATTAGATCTGAATATAAAATATTAGAAAAGGTAAACCGTGTAAACAATATAATTAACTGAATATAATATATATATATATATATATATATAAACCATATAAAGGTGCAGATGAGGGTCTGTATGCACAATCTGTTATATTATACGTTACGTTTTCGTGCGTCATGTTTCATGTTTCAATGTCAACTTTTTGACAATATCTTTACTATTTTTCTACTCCTTTTTTTTAAAGATACATTTTTTTGCGTTTATCGCTTTTTTACTACTGGGCAGTCCAGTAGAGAGAGAGAGAGAGAGAGAGAGAGAGGAGGAACGGGAGACAGAGTGGGGGGGGGAGACATTCGGCAAATAACGACGGGTCCGGGAGTCGAACCCGGGTCGGCCGTGTCGCGACTCAGCGCGTTATGTGGTTCGCCACTGGGGGCGCCTTTTCTACTCCCCTTTAAAATGAAAATGAAATAAAATATATAAACGTTCTGGTATTAATTATTACGGCAGCAAACCTCAGCCGTCTCGTGCTCCAGGCAGGTTCAAACGAAAGCTTAAAAATGACCTTTGACCCTGCAGGTCTGGTTCTGCCCACACCGTGAACACGGAACAGAGCGCTTGGTAGTTTGGACAATAACTGAGTGTAGTGAAGCCCAGTGCCAGTATAACGGTTTGGTAGCTTCCAGTCTTATTTAAATAGATATAATAATAACCTATAGTAACCGTTGCCTACCAAAGTCTAGATTCCCGACAATCATTTTAGCGACTGCGGCGCGCCGTAGATACCTCCATTACGCTGAATGTTAGATATTTGATGTGTTTTTGTAAGTAAATAATAGTAATAGTAATAAATAATTTTCGGGGACCATGCTGGGAAATAAGTGTTGTCACTTTTTGCACGTCATCCCTTGGATTTGTCGTGTCTTTGGATCCATAAATAAATAAAATCAATCAATCAATCAATCAATCAACTACAAGACGCACACACACACACACAGCACTTCCAGTGCTTCCAGTAAGCGATAAAATGCGAATGATATCATAGGAGTTAGAGCGCGTCGTCACAGCCTCCGTATAGGTCTGTCGCTCCGCTTCCGCGGCTGTGTCACTGGACGTGTCTGACTGTAGCTCTAGTCACAGCTCACTTCACCGGGAGACAGACACGAGCCAGCTGGCGGGGAGATGTCACGCTCTCTGCGGATGACATAACGCTCTCCGCTTCCCCTTCGGAGCCTTGAGAGAGAGAGAGAGAGAGAGAGGGACGGGCGGACATCAACACGCCGAAGCCTTTTGATGCTCGGTTGACACGTTGAGCCCCCTTTTCCCCCTCCCCCTCCTTTCACCCCCCCTTTTCCCCCTCCCCCTCCATTTCATACGAGCGGTATTAGTTTCCGCTGCGTTTCGGGCGGTTCCTTATAATATCCTGTTTCTAGTCGATGCTGAGCGGTTTAGTCGTGTATAAGCCACGCTCAAAACATGATTTTACATATTTACATAGTCATTTACATGGGGATGTATCTTTTGCTTGTTAGGTAAAACATGGACGGCACACAGCGGCTTAGAGCGGTGAACTCGCAGGAAGCGTGGGTGTTAAAGATGGGAGTATATTATCCGCCGCTCGATGCGTTTGGATACGTCTTCATGAATTAACATAGTAAAATATATATATCTATGTTTAATGAAGTGCATTGGTGATACTTCCTTGTTGCACTTTATGCTGTATTTTATTAGAGAAGGGAATTTCTATGGATTTTGTAAATTCATCTTCAAAGGGAACACAGGTAAGGCCCGTCTGATAACCCAGCAGTAGCGTGTATCAGGAATAGTGTTTATATATATAACTCTGTGTAGCAATGAGATGCAACAAAGCAGAAAGAAAACCCACGTTTGCCAGAGAGATTTTGTTGTAGTTGTTGACAATAAAGTACAAGTAAAAAAGTTCCTCTTGTTTCTGTGCATTTAATGTTCGAACGTGGCTCTTGGTCGGTTGCAGGCCTCGGTGGTCTTCAGTCAGCGTTGTCCACTGCGGTCACTGCCTCCTGGCAGAGAGGGTCCAGTTTGCCATCTCCACCTCGGGGAACAGAACAACAAGGATATCATGTGTTTATTGTTCTCTATTCCTCTATGAGGCATAACGGTTCATGAGCATTTCGGGTCATTATTAAAAGGGCTGACCCATATTAGTCGATTAGTCCAGGGGTTCCCAAACTTTTCAGGCCGGGACCCAGAAAATAAGGCGTCAGAGAGCCGCGGCCCAATGCACATCGTCTGGCTTTTTTTTTTTTTTTTTTTTGCCAGGCGACCGATTTTTTAAGCCAAATATCACTTCAATCCTATTAAGTTAGTTCAAGTTAGTTATTCATTTATATGTGCTATTTATGAGAGGGCTAACTTGTTGCAAAATAATAATGATAATAATAATAGCCTCATTAAAATACTATTGTTGCTTCGGTTGTTTTCAGCGTTTTATATGCATAATCTGTTATTTAGTTTGAAATGTTCATTGAAATAAGTCGATTTTTGTTTTTGTTTATTTATTAAGTTAATATAAAACCATATAGTCACATTTTAGAATACAATAGAATATAATTTTAGAATACAACTAGAAACACTGTCCTGGCCTGCTTCCAAGTTCAGTGGCCTGACAAAAAAAAATAAAATAAAGAAAATAAAAAAAATAAAATAAAAAAAAGATTCTTTTAAATTTTTTAAATTTTATTTTATTTTTTTTTAATCATCTCGCGGTCCACCCGTGGCTGCTCGCGGCCCACCTTTGGGTCGCAACCCCGACTTTGGGAACCACTGGATTAGTCGACTAATCGGTCGAAAGGAGCCGTAGTCGACTGCCAACCTCTTAGTCGAATACAAAACAAAACAAAAAAGATTATAATTTTTTAATTTTTAATTTTTTTTATCATTCTTTCCAAAAGAAAAGAGGCCTAGAAGCGTGGCTAACGCTAATGGCACGCATACCAGAGGCTAACTGCCTACGAAAACAGGCACAGAGGCACTGAAAGAGGATTTCACCCATCAATGAACACACTAGACTAGACACATATCAAGATGTATCCATCAGTGGACCAATTGCATGCTTTTGCAGAGGACAAGAAGCCTTCAGTCGACTCCTTCAGACATTAAGCACCCCCCACAGCCCAAATGAAATGATAAAAAAATAAAAATAAAAAATATATATTATACTTTTTTTATTTTTTATTAGTCGACCAATAGTCGACTAATGGCTAATTTTGGCCTATCATAGTCGACCATCCAAATCCTTAGTCGGGGACAGCCCTTAACCTTTATTTAAATTGACCAGGTTCAGGTTCAGGTTTTTATTTAGACTCCGCAACATATACAGATCATTAATCCAACATACATTGTTGTCAAGGATAGTAACGAAAAAGCCTCTTGACTTATTTCCATCGTTGTCCTTGGGTGTCAAGGATGCTAGAAACACACAACTCATTACAGAATTAATCACAATTATTATCTTTGCATAATAATAATGGCACAACCCTAAATTAATACAAACAAAGCACATTTGTTGTTACAATGTTCATTTATGTCGAAAGTCAGTGAGCTTCAGGAAGCACCCTCGGGGGAGGGAATTTGGGGGATGGGAGGGAGGGCGGAGAGTGGGGGGTGGGAGTTAAGGATAGGGTAGTGGCTTAGGGTTTGGGCGTGTGAGGCAGTCGAGGGATCCACCCCTCCTTCCGTGCACGTCGCCAGTCGTGCTCGTGGGGGGGAGGTTTGCGTGAGGATGGGGAGGGGGGGGGGGGGAGGGGGGGCCTGCCATCCATCTTATCTTCAGACAGTCAGGCAGGTCAATTAACACATTCCCGGCCATTCGCGTATATATACGTGATTGGGAGCCAGCGCTTGACGGCCAATCAGGTATATATATATACGTTTTTAACTAGTTTTTTTCTTTTATTCGATTTTAACATCCTATTCAATGTCACAGAGCTGTATTTTGGCTGGAAAAGGCATATTGGGACTCGGAAAGTGCTGTACTGGCCAGATCCTGGTATTGGCGCTGTCTCGAGAATGCAGTTTCTCCTGTTGGACACTTGGTGTCACATTTTTTTCACTCCGGGCGGACTTTTTCTGTTAGTCTGAAGCGAGGGCTTCACCCGATCGCCTGGAATACTTTTTGCGACGGCGAATTCATTATGCTGTAAAGGAATATGGCATCAGCCAATGGACTATATGATCTAGCAGATGGCGATCAAATAACTGGGAAATTCTTTTTGGAATCCAACCGGCCCACGGTAAGAGCGATTCGACTCGACGCAATCTGCCCAGAGGCTCCAAAATTCATCCTTGGTGATTTTAATCACTGTCGCTTGAACACGACTTTGAGGACATATGAACAGTATGTGACCTGTGCCACCACACAGAGGAACTCTATCTGATTCCCATGTACACACCCACTTTCAGGCGGCTTCCGCGGGTGGAGAAACCAGTGAAATGCTGGTCGGAGGACAGCATCTCCTCCCTTCAGGCCTGCTTCGAATGTACAGACTGGGACTGTTTCTTTGCCGCATGCGGCGATAACATTAATGAACTTTGTGACACTATCTCCTCGTATATCACATTTTGTGTAGATTCCATTATCCCGAGTAAAGTGGTTGTTATTTATCCAAATAATAAACCTTGGATAACCAAGGAGTTAAAAGCAGTTATCAATCAAAAGAAACTGGACTATTGTACGGGTAATGCCCTAGAGAAAAAGGCTGCTTCTAGAGAAGTTTGTATTGCTATTAAGAAAGCCAAACAAATGTATAAGGACAAGATAGAAGCTCAATATAGCAGTGTAGACCTCAGAGCCGCATGGCAAGGTATAAAGAACATGGCTTCCATAAATACAAATACTAATACTGGGAGGAATAAATCCACTACTGTTAGAGGAGTAAATAGCACTGACTTGCCAAACACTTTTAATTCCTTCTTCTCCCGCTTTGAAAGTTCTGACTTTTTAGAGAATATCTCTGCATGCATGGAGTCCCTGGAACCCCAAAATGAAATGGTTATTTCCCAAGATTGGGTCACAGCATCATTTAAAAAGGTTAAACCAAGAAAAGCTGCTGGCCCAGACTCGTTATGCGGGCGCACCCTGCACCACTGTGCTGATCAGCTTGGTTGGGTGTTTTCCAGACTCTTCCAGATGTGTGTAGATCTAGGTCAGATCCCCACATTATGGAAGACGTCAACCATCATACCCATCCCTAAGTCAAAAGATTCAAAAGAATTGAAGGACTTTAGACCAGTGGCGCTTACCTCATTAGCAATGAAGGTTTTTGAGAAGTTTTTAAAAAACACTACTATGTCTTTTATTGAGGGTAAATTAGAACCCCTTCAATTCGCATATCAGCCAGGTAAAGGGGTGGAGGATGCTATGCTCTTCATCTTGGACATTGTGTATAAACACCTGGAAACACCTGGAGCTCATGCTAGACTTTTATTTGCAGATTTCTCCTCTGCTTTTAATAAAATGCAGCCCCACATTTTAATTGAGAGGCTTGACTCTTATTTTAGTCTCCCACACCAGCTTCTCATGCTGATTTTAAATTTCCTCACTGAGAGGGTCCAGCAGGTCTTTGTCAATGGGCAGATGTCCAACATGTTGATTTCCAACACTGGCTCCCCCCAAGGTTGCGTTTTGTCTCCCCTTTTATTTATTATGTACACGGACAGCTGCAGATCGCTTCATGACCAAAGGCATCTGGTTAAGTTCTCAGATGACACTGTCCTGGTATCTCTACTGCAGCGCTCCGAAACTGATCATGGACCTGTACTTCACGACTTTGTGAATTGGTGTGATGAGAATTACTTGGACCTCAATGTCTCTAAGACTAAGGACATGATAATTGACTTCAGACACAACCCCGATCATCAAGCCAGTGTAGCTAGTGTAATTCACGATGAGGACGTCCAGACTGTTGAATCGTACAAATACCTGGGAACTGTGTTTGATTGTAAACTGAAGTTCAACCTAAATACAGAGTCTATTGTTAAAAAAGGTCAGCAGAGGATCTACCTGCTAAGAAAGCTGAACTCTTTTAATGTTAGTGCGAAGATCCTGAGCACTTTTTATAGTTCTTTTATTGAAAGCCTCCTAACTTTTTCTTTTATCTGCTGGTTCAGTGGCCTGTCTATTAAAGATAGGAACAGCCTACAGTATATTGTGAAAGTGTGCTCCAAAATAATTGGAGTAAAACAGAGAGACCTATGTTCTCTCTGGACGGACCAGGTGGTCATGAAGGGGACGAGCATCACTAACCAACCCCTCCATGCTCTGTCTCAGCGGTTTTCACTGTTGCCTTCTGGCCGCCGTTATGACGTCCCACCAAGTAGGACCAACCGCTACGCCAAATCTTTTGTCCCCTCGGCTATCAGACTTTTAAACACAGACGGTAGTCATTTTAAGTAGCCTTTTGCACTTGGTTGTCTGTTTTTACTTTTACTTTTATTGCTGGATTGTATCACATGGAGTGTTTCTCTTTTTATTTTCCGTGCTGTCGTTGAGATGTTTTGTTGTTTGTTTGTCTGTCTTTGTTGCTTGTGGTGAAGCTGCAAATATGAATTGCCCCACGGGGACCAATAACGTTGTCTGAATCTGAATCTGAATCTGATTTGACGTCAATTTCAGCCTGATCGGACCTTGTTCTCATAGCCATTCCCATATGTTGTTGTAATAACGAATGCCGTTATTGGTAATCAATAATCAGAAATGACTTCCCCCCCCCCCCCCCCCCCCCTTTCATGCATTCATGGTGGAACATGATACCGATCATATGCATTTAGATTTTTAACTGTAGCTTGTGTAGGGACGAAACGCCAATCGATTAAACGGTATTAGCTTAGTGCCTTGTAACTAGCCTTGCAGGAATTATCCCAGACCATTCCGATACAACACTCATATTCATCACAGTATAAAACGGGAACGTATTGATGAAAAACAATTTTCTTTATGGCATATTGAACGGAAGGTTCATACTGTCAATTGACAATGACAATGGATACAGTAGCTATAATATAAAATATAGATTTAGCTCTACAAACAACATGACGCAAAGTGAAAAGTTGCAATGAAAAGCTGGTGTCCCCCATTTTCAATTCATCATAACATATATGACATACAGATAGACAGTACTGCTACATCTATACATTTATGACATACCAGATTTACAAATACAGTACTGTTTGTGATACTAAAAATTCTAAAAAAGAGAGTATATACATTTGACGTAGAAACTGTACATTGGAGCAGGTTGGGTAGGTGGTTCGGATTGAAACAGTTGATCGCCTGCACCCTTCCAACGGGGAGATCTAGTTGACGCACATTGACAGTGACTGCTAGATAATTGGACAGTGACGGTGTCTCGAGTCACTAGAGGTCCACGCCGTTGCTTTGTTGCTTGTTCTTCAAACTCTTTAGCGATCCTAGCGATTTCTGGCCCTGCTATCATCCAGCGTCTGAGTGCTCCGGGATTTGCCAGTCAGTCCAATAGCCCCACCAGAACCTTTGACCATGGCATTGTTTTGTTCATGGCACTGGTCAAGTGCCATGGCAGAAAACATGTGGTTGCTGGTTTTGTGCACCACAAAATGTCCAGACCTGAATTCTGCTAGGACGTCTTTCCGCAAGCGCCATCATGTCACGGATGTGTACGGGAAGCCATCTGCTGTAGCGTGTGTGATCAAGGGGGCGAACATCCAGGGCATGATCTGTGTCAGGGATTCCACATACAGCTGGAAGTCGCCTTCACGAATGGACCGGATGTACTGCAGGACGAGAAGCTGCAATGACAGGGTCTTATGCGGCCAGTAGTCAAAGTGTGAACACTGGCTTTTGATCGCTCTATGCACCACTCCTCAAAGGATAGACTGTCAGGTGGTCATGGCATCTGTATCATCAGATATGCACTCTTCCTTGTATGCTTGTTCCAGGAGTGTAGAGAGGCTCGCAGCCCGTGACCCGGTGTGCATGGCGGGGGTCTCTGTGACATGTTTGGCATGTATGAAATAATTGGCTGTTCCAGAACTTGCGATGTCAGCTTGGTGGACCAGGGGCATTGGTCCAGCCACTGTCTTCTATCTAGCCAGTCTCCCAGCAACTTCAACATGGCCATTTCGATGTGTAGATGTATAGGAAAAAAACGTATACGGACAACCGAAAGGAAAATCTATCTTACCTGCTTGTCAGTTGATTGACAGTTGAATGACAGTTGTGACAGTATAGGTGCTGTGCATGTGAACATATGGGAGAATGACAGGTGGGTTATATCATGGCATGTAATTCACTTCAGATAGCCAAGGTAGACTACTGTATATAAGTAGGCTACATAACTAAAGTCTCACCAACTAAATAACGTTGTTGGGCTTGGGAATTTCAAACTGAGTGAAAATGAAGTGAAAATCTTGAAATTCTGGTTCCTCCAGGGGGTCTGTGAAAATGGTCTAGGGGGTCACAGTGATAATTATGTGCTGGGAAGGAATACAAATTTTTATCACACATCCCAGGAAATAATAACCAATAGCTGAATAATACAAAGACTACAAATAAATTAATCAAATCATGTTTTATAAAACATTTATATTTTGATGTGTTTTTGCCTTGACTTTAACATAAATCTATTTTCTTGAATGCTATTGGTCTCAAAGGTATCATCAACAGAATGGGCACCCTAAAGTTGGTGGGAAATGACACCTTAAGTGTTTTACTACTGTGTTCGGTTCCAAAGTTATGAATTCTTGAATATTTTGGGCGGACATATTGGATTTGACCTCTCCCGGGCCTCAGAGGTCAAATCTGACTTCCCTCCACATCTGAAAATAAACCTCATGGTATAAACTTACTATGGTAGAAGTTTCATGCTTTTATGAAAAAGTGCACAATTCCTTTGATTCAAAGGCTTAATTAACCGCTGCACTATTTCCCCTGTTGGACACTTGGTGTCACATTTCTTTCACTCCGGGCACTTTTTCTGTTAGTCTGAAGCGAGGGCTTCACCCGATCGCCTGGAATACTTTTTGCGACAGCGAATTCATTATGCTGTAAAGGAATATGGCATCAGCCAATGGACTATATGATCTAGCAGATGGCGATCAAATAACTGGGGAATTCTTTTTGGAATCCAACCGGCCACAGGTAAGAGCGATTTGACGTCAATTTCAGCCTGATCGGACCTTGTTCTCATAGCCATTCCCCTGATCAGCGTATGTTGTTGTAATATCGAATGCCGTTATTGGTAATCGATCATCAGAAATGACTTCCCCCGCCCCCCCCTTTCATGCATTCATGGTGGAACATGATACCGATCATATGCATTTAGATTTTTAACTGTAGCTTGTGTAGGGACGAAACGCCAATCGATTTAACCTTATTAGCTTAACGCCTTGTAACGAGCCTTGCAGGAATTATCCCAGACCATTCCGATATAACGTTCATATTCATCACGGTATAAAACGGGAACGTATTGATGAAAAACATTTTTCTCTTTATGGCATATTGAACGGAAGGTTCATACTGTCAATTGACAATGACAATGGATACAGTAGCTATTATTGTAACGGGCTGGGCGATAAAACTATAACGATTTATTTTTCTCTTGTCCATTTATTTTGTTTGCTTTCTAATTTAAAATACAGTTTGAAACCGTCTGTACACAGTAGGCTCTGTGTGCTAGCAGAGCTAGTCTGTAGTGGTTTGTCCACCAAAAAATAGCCAAAATATAGAAAAGAAACTAGCAGAGCCAGAACTGGTCAACTCCCCTGGAGCCACAGCCAACTTTTTTTGGTACTTTCGCTTTCAAACCAGCTGCAGCCTGAGAACTGGAGTGTGAGGGGATGTAACACTAAAGATGGCAACAACAAAGAATTGCTGCAAAATATGTTAAGCTGTAAGCTTAGCTTGTAATGCTTTTCTTTATCATAAATCGATCAATAGAGACCGTATTACATGGGGAATCATTGGAAAGCCACACTCATTGGCTACAACCCTGTCCAAGATCTTTCGAGATCGCCAAATGATTGACGGAGCTAGAGCCCCGGGAGTCGGGGGTGGTAATGTGTACTTTGGCGCACGCCTCACATATCAGCATGTAACTCGAGAACCGCTGAACAGATTTTGTCACCTGAAAGGGCAATCCATACCCCCAAATCCCTAGATGTTCCTAGATACCAAGAACATGCTAATTGACCTTGTAGAAGTGGAGCAATCTTCCCATTTACCTAGGCATGTACCTTTAGGCAACATTTCTTAAAATAGGGCTACAGCTTAACAGGTTAAATAATACATTTTAAAAAAAAATCTTTTTTATTAATACTAACAAAAATATCGATAATTATCGATATCGAACGATATGACAAATGTTATCGTGATATATCGTGATAATAACATTTTTGGCCATATCGCCCAGCCCGTAACCAAACTCACCGAACTCGAGCTGCCTCATGTTGCAGACGTAGACGCTCTGACCGTTGACCATGAGCTCCACGCTGTTCCAGTCCTTAGTCTCCTCCAAGACACAGCGGTGGCCCCGGTCCTGCAAGGCAGCTGGTCGAAACACAAAGACATAGGCGGTCAGGTGGCGTAGCGGAGATTGCGTTCGTCACCAACCCCGGAGACGCTGGATTCGCCTGTTCGAATCCAGCTCCCAGCTCCGGGGTTGTCACCAGACGTGTGTCGGAGGAAGCACGTGGTAGCCTCCACTCTCCCAGACCGACTGTGGGGGGTAAGTGCGCAGCGACCAGGAAGGGGATTGGGAATTGGCATAACGACTAACATTGGGATGGGAGAAAATCTGAGGAAAAAGGAGGGGGGAAAAGATAAAAAAAGAAAAAAAACACAAAGACATAGTAGGCTATAGACCGACCAGTGGTTCTCAAACTACGGGTCGCGACCCAAATTGGGGTCACGGCCAGGGTATAGGTGACAGTGGGGCATTGGAAAGTAAATGCCGCACTACCAAACGGTTAACCCTTTCACTGCGACAATACGGGAGGTTAACCCTTTCACTGCCACGCGACCAGAGGTATACCGCTGGCAGCTGGATTCGATCCCACTGTCTCTGCGGTGGTATAGGCAGACGGTTAGTTCGCTGCGCTACCCGGCCGCACCCCCTGTAATTACATTTTCTACTAAATATGCATGATCAAGTTCGTGCTTTTACGTTGAAATGCGCATTTATGAGCCCTAGAGGATGCACCCTATTGATTTTGGTGACCCCATGACCTTTCCTCTAGCGCCACCATTTGGCCAAACTAGTGTATCTCGAATACCTTTCATTCAAATCTTTTCTAATTTTCTGTGTGCACAATCGTGATACCTCGAGGAGGAAGCCTATTGATTTTGGTAGAAAAACAGTAGGAAGATAATAAACGTTATAGACCTTGCTTTAGATATTTTCTACATTTTCTTTTCGTAGGTTGTTTTGGCAGACATGTTTCCCATGACATCATTTTAGCTGTGTCTGCAACTAGAATCAGGAGGTACACTTTGGCCTGATGGTGGCGCTAGAGTGGCGAAGAAAGGCCATGGGGCTACCGAAATCAATAGGGCTCTTCCTCTGGGTGATGAATGTGTACGGCAAATTTGAAAAGATTTGAATAAACACTATTTGAGTTATTATTGAGTTATGTTCCAATCAATACCAATCAATAAGGACTCCTATACATTCCTGTGGTCAAGGACACACAATAATAAAGGTTTGTGAACATGAAAAAACAAAGCCTCCCTACCTAGAAACTGTCTTGGACCTGTGATAAAACTGTAGCGATTACTATGGCCATCAGTCTCAAAGGCTCATATTCACAATTAATTTAACTGTCCTAGACCATAGGCAGTGGTGGAAAGTAACTAAGTACTTTTACTCAAGTACTGTACTTAAGTAAAATGTCTAGCTACTTGTACTTTACGTGAGTATTTTCCTTTTAGGGAACATTTATCTGAATCCATCAGTTACTAGTTACTTTGAAGAAAAATATTTTGCATAAAACACATGTATGAAGATTATCCTTTCACATTTGAAGCCTGTCAACCTCAAGAGGATGTAATCAGAGCAGCATAACTGGACCACATACCACTTTAACACAACCTTTAATCAGAGCAGCATAACTGGACCACATACCACTTTAACATCACCTTTAATCAGAGCAGCATAACTGGACCACATACCACTTTAACATAACCTTTAATCAGAGCAGCATAACTGGACCACATACCACTTTAACATAACCTGTAATCAGAGCAGCATAACTGGACCACATACCACTTTAACATCACCTTTAATCAGAGCAGCATAACTGGACCACATACCACTTTAACATAACCTTTAATCAGAGCAGCATAACTGGACCACATACCACTTTAACATAACCTGTAATCAGAGCAGCATAACTGGACCACATACCACTTTAACATAACTTTTAGAGGCCAATGGATCGAGGTTTGAATGCCCCCAAGCTCTGGAATACACAAAATCATGTAGAATGCATAATTTTACTTTAGATACTTAAGTACATTCAATAGAACATACTTCCAGAGAGTGGTGCACTCAGCAGCAGAGCGTACTACAGGTATTGCACTACCACCCCTGCAGGACTTATATAACAGGAGGTGCAAATCCAGAGGCAGTAGAATAATGAAAGACCCCCACCACCTAGGGCTGGGCGATATGGCCTAAATATGATATCACGATATTTTCTGACCTTTCGGCGATACACGATACACATCACGATGTTTTTCTTTTTTACCCCAAACAATTCATTATGAGGCTTACCAAGACAGTATTTGATTTTGCAAGCTAACATTAAAGACAAAATAAAATACCCATGCATTTAGCATTTTTATATTATATATTAGATTTAGATTATTAGATTATATATTGCATATATTTAGCAATGAGATATTATATGATTTAGATATGAAATATGATTAATTGAAAATGGGGGACCCTGATGTAAACAAGACTAAAGTCTTTCTCTGGTCTGCATCCCCTTAACAATTGTATGTATTGAGCTGTACTGTACCCATTCTGCAATATGTTAATAACGTTTTAAATCAATCAATCAATCAATAGCATTTTAGCATTTTTATGAAACTACTGTATATATGTATGTCTCTAAATGTTTTGATGAATTGAAAATGGAGGACCCTTATGTAAAAAAGTCGAAAGTCTTTTTCTGGTCTTCATCCTCCTGTACTGTATTGTACCCATTCTGCAACCCTTTAACAAAGTCTTCACTCATTCATTCTGACGGAAACATAATAATTTTGATTGACAGTCGAGTCTGCCAATTACGTCACAGCGCTTGCACCCGCCCTGCTGTTCTTAGCACCAATCGGCAAGCTTCCTGACTTCCTGAATGTCCTGTGTGCTGAACAACGTCAACAAAGCTACTAACGTTAGCTCCCCGCGGCCGTCGTGTAGGAGACCAGTGCTCTACAAGATGACTAAATGAGGCATAATGATTTTACTACAACGAATGTTATAATAAAAGCCTTTCCATACATCTGTCTGATTGAAAACTTTATTAACAGACCGCGGAATGGGCATATCTCAGCACGGGCTGAGATATGAACGAGTAACGTGTGGACAGATTGACGCGACACAATCCTCTTGGGCAAAACATGACGATATCCACGATACGTTGAAAAAGTGTATCGTTAATGAACTGTACCCGATATTTATATAATATCGTCATATCGCCCAGCCCTACCACCACCCCAACAACAACCTGTTCAAGCTGCTGCGGTCAGGCAAGCACCTACGTACACACGCGGCAAGAACAGAGAGACTCCGGCTCAGCTTCTTCCCCCAGGCCATCAGAACACTGAACACTGAACTCTCCACTCACAAATACACATGAGCACATACAGACACACACACACACACACACACACACACACACACACACACACACACACACACACACACACACACACACACACACACACACACACACACACACACACACACACACACACACACACACACACACACACACACACACACACACACACACACACACACACACACACACACACAATCACAATCACAATAAACAAAATGTCACTTTAAAAAATAGAAAGTCACTTTAAATGAAGGAGGTACTGTATAGTATAGTTTAGATATATTAAGAGTTAAAATTGTATATTGTATAGTGTATATAGGAACCAGTTTCTCAGGAACTTAGCATGTCTTTTTTTTACCATGCATATCTTGTGTCTTACCTATTTTCTTTTTTCTTTTTTTTTTATCCACTTTTTCTCCTCTTTTTCTATTTTTCTCCCATCCCAATTCCGCTGTGCCAATTCTCCCCTCCCCTGTCTTGAACGTTGCTCGCATATGCCCCCCACTGGCCGGTTGTAGGGAGGATAGAAGCCTTGCATCACGTGTCCCCTCCGATACACGAGGAGGCAGCCTGTCACATCTTTTCACCTGCCAGCGCGGACTCTCATTGGCGAGGAGTAACGTGTGGGAGGCTCACACTACCCCCCCCCCCCCCGCCATTTCCTGTCTCTGCTGTGCAGGCGTCCCCCAACCGACCTGTAGGAGTCGCTGTCCACAACGTCCAGATTACCACCCATCGACTTCCACCCGCTAACTCTACCAATTGAGCCAGTATGACGGCCGGCCCAAGCCGGAGGCAACACCGACAGCCGGTTTCGAACCCGGTGTCTCTTGCGTTGGTGACGAGCGCAATGTCCGCTGCGCCACCCAGCCGCACCCTCCTATTTTATTTTTTCTATGCCTATTTTATTATTGTATTTTGCACAATCAATGCTGGCATGACCACCCGCATTTCACTGTATGCCCTGGTATGTATGTGACAAATAAACCTCTTGATTCTTCTCTACTTTTCCTTAATTCGAATGGAGGACTTTTACTTCATCATCAATGTGGAACGCCCTACCCACAGCTGTAAAGGAATGTGAATCATTACCCACCTTCAAAACCACTCTCAAAGAGCACCTACGGGAGACTGCAATTCTAAACTGGCCCAGGTAAATGTCCAAACCCAACCCCCTCCAATGTACAGTTCCCCCCCACCCCGCCTAACCAACCCCCCCGCCCCCATCCAACCACCTCCAATGTACAGTTCCCCCCCCCGCCCACCCACCCCCTCCAATGTACAGTTTCTTCCTCCTCAAATGTATATCTTTTTAGACTCTTTTTGTACTCTGGTATGTCATAAATGTCTAAATGTAACAGTACTGAGTATACCTGTATGTCATGTATGTCATATTATGTCACTATATGAATGTAAAATGGGGGACCCTGATGTAAACAAGACGAAAGTCTTTCTCTGGTCTGCATCCCCTTAACAATTGTGTGTATTGAGTTGTACTGTATTGTACCCATTCTGCAATCTGTTAATAAAATGTTCAATCAATCAATCAATCAATCAATCAATCAATCAATCAATCAATCAATCAATACTTTTACCAGAGTAGCCTACTCATTTATCTGGGTATTTCTACTTTTACTTACTGTAAGTAAAGGAACTGTGTACTTCTTCCACCACTAAACTAACCATAGTATATTATAGGGTTACCTTTTCAGAAGTATTCTGTTGCTATTCCGTTGCTAGGGGAACAGCTTCGCCATTGTTTATTATTTACTTTGCATCATGAAACACAAAGGGAGGGGCATATTCAGAATGTTTCCCGTGGCAGATGTGAACTTTCATTGCCCTTTATAATTTGGGTCAATGTAAGTTATTATAACTTAACACTATTACATCTGCGTCGCGTTTCGTTGACCTCGTCTGACAGGGCGAGCGGTCAGATGATCGATCAGATGTTCGTTAACAACAACATACCTTGGAGACCCTCCAAGCGAAACGTCCTGTGCGCCACTAGTCCGCACGACTCGTATGGTCCGTAGCGCACGATTACGCGTGCGTGTGGAGGCATTGTTGTTGCATGGATTTGGTAATAATAAACCAACGTCTCCCTCCCTCCACCTCCTACTTATTAACCTAGTTCCCAGATTAGGAAGCCAAGCCACGTAGGAGCCGACTCCACCGCAACGCGTCTCCTGGTTTCCAAGGGAATGACGTCACTCACGATGCAACGAGTTTGATTGATTGATTGATTGATTGATCGATCGATTGATTGACATTTTTATTAACAGATTGCAGAATGGGTACAATACAGTACGGCTCAATACACACAATTGTTAAGGGGATGCAGACCAGAGAAAGACTTTCGTCTTGTTTACATCAGGGTCCCCCATTTTCAATTCATCATAACTGACACACATGACATACAGATAGACAGTACTGCTACATCTATACATTTATGACATACCAGATTTACAAATACAGTACTGTTTGTGATACAAAAAAAGGCTAAAAAAGAGAATACATTTGACGAAGAAACTGTACATTTAAGTCAACGCAATATTGTCCGCGTGAAGTTAATTAAAATGCATATTTTAATTTGGGAAACAGAGTATTGTTTAATAGAAGATATTCCTTTATTGATCCTCCCCTTGGGGAAATTCAGTTTACAACATCTGACCCCCCCCCCCCCCCACCCCACCTCCACAACTGCCATCACGAAATAACATGAGAGAATGTCTATACTATAGCATTATAAATCTATGTGTATATTATACTGTACATACATAGACAGAACATTTAAGATGCAGCACTGAACGGCACAGGAAGTCCTTCATTCCAACAGCCATCAGACTATAACAACGCATCACTGTGCCTCCCTGAGCACAGGGTAGTGACAGCACAAACTCTGGTCATCGTCCTGGACCTTTGACTTATGACCGGTTACATCGACAATTGTATCACTGTACATTTTACTGTAATTTTTGGCTGTATATTTTAGAAT
>NW_028171498.1:0-28951 GCF_963971535.1 Notolepis coatsorum
ACAGCCTTGGGTTGTTTAATACTGGACAAGTGTTTCATAACGGCCGTTGTGTGGGCCGGTTTCGGGGCCGGTGCGTGGGCCGGTGTGTGGGCTGGTGCGTCTGAATGTCCCGGGCTGAATTTGTGTCCCAGTCCGCCACTGTAGCAATTAGCCAACTATCTTCTTAGTCTCCTAGTTCATGGCTTTATGGCTGCAGTTACAATGTTGAGCACAAATGGAAAATTTAGCAAGTATTCTGGTTATGACAGTGGCATTTCAAATGCTTTAAAATTATTTGTACTGAAAACCATAGCGTTATGTTTGTTTTAATTTAAATGAACTATTTCACTTCTTGCACTTGATTGCAAAAATAGGTGCACCTCTGCATCTTGTTTGGTGATATGTCCATGCTGGTGAATTCTGATTCTAGAAGCTAAACTTGCAATTAATAGAGGTAAATTGGCAAAGATTGTGAAAATAGCTAAAAACACTTGTCTTACATGGTCCAGAAAAGCAAAAGGCTCCGCAAATATGGGGTGATCCTTCACAATTCTTTGTGGTGGTATGGTACTCAATGGGCGATTCACCTGATTTAAAAAATTAATTTGAACCAATCTGCAAATGTTTGGTGTAGTTGTAATCGACATATCATTACCAAACAACTTCTGTATTGGAAGCATAGTCCTCTAAGCAAGTTCCCTTTGGGGGCTTGCACTCTAATGAATAATTTTATGTTATTGCTATTCTACTTTTTTTTTTTTTTTTTTTTTTTTTTGCTATTCTACTTGAAGCCTACAGTGGTTTGTTGAAGGTGAGGAATGCAGGGGCGCGAGGGTGGCGCACTGCATACCGCATTACAATGCAACACGGCCGACCCGGGTTTGATTCCCGGACCCGGCGTTCTTTACCGAATGTCTTTCCCTGATCTATCTCTTTTTCCTCCTCTCTCTCTCTCTCTCTCTCTATCGGACTGCCCGATAGCAAAAAGCAATAAAAACGTACGAAAAAAAATAAATAACTTGTCTACCACGACAAGTAACATAAACAAAAAAGTGAGGAATGCAATCAAACTAAGACAGGAAAATAGCCAAGAAATTGTGCATTCAAACACATTGGCATTTCCAGAGTAGATCTACCTTCCATATTGTGACGTAGAATACTCTGGTTCCTTTGTGCACCAGCATTCATTTCTGCTAGCCTCGAAGGTACCGCTGTGCTCAACATGTGACCTTTTGACAGGGGTTGACGTGAGGAATGGGGGTTCAGGTTGCGTGCCAACATTATCCACGGAGCAACTCATGGACATGGAGCACCCCAAGAGCTCTTAACCCTTTCACTACCACACTTACAGAGGGTTAACCTTCTATAGTGTGATAGTGAAAGGGTTCACCCTTTGTCGTGTGGCAGTGAAAGGCTTAACCTTCTGTATTGTCGCAGTGAAAGGGTTAACCATTTGGTAGTGCGGCAGTGAAAGGGTTAATTAAACCACTAACATTAAAGCACACGCAAATAAAAAGTTGTAACACTTTTTACAATGTAACAGATTCAACTTTGTTTAGCAAACGTAGCTCGCTAGATAACATAAACTATCAGCTAACACTTGCTAATGTAATATTACCATTACTCCGTCTTCTCCTCTCCAGAGTTGGGCGAGACGCTTGAACGGTAGCCGTCTTCATACTGTACATGGAGCATATTGGCAGTCGATACATCTTGTGTCAGTGGCTGGGTGGATAACGTAAAGGCATTGCTAACATTATAACAACAAAACCATTGTATAGCGCATGAAGTCTAGAAAGCCAACATTATTTTAGCGTTGGTTAGCCTAACATGACTTGCTTTCAAAGTAGGTGAGGCCCTGATGGTGAACAGGATAGCAGCATCCCTCAGGGAGAGAGAGAGCCATTCCATGGAGTAGCTGAAGCAGTCCACTGTAAAATGCCTTGCGCATAATCTGGAGTTGTACCAGATAACACTTTCCTCCAAGTTTATACATTTTAGCCAGCCAAGGTATTTTGTGGAAACTGAACAAGTTTTGAGTGCTAGCTTTCGGGGCATATATTGGTAAATACTGTAGGTGCACAATATAACCAGGGAAGTGATCTAAAAGATTAAAAAAGGCATTATTGTCAAGGGCACCTCTCACCCCAATCACTGAGGGGAGGCACTAGAAGAATATTTGTCATGCAGACACACAGGAGGAGGACACCCCCCCCCCCCCCCCCCAAGGGCAGCCGGGAGCAGACATGGGCTGTGTGGTTTGAGCTGCGCCTGGGGACCAATCCAAGTGCTCTTGTCCGTCTTCGTCAGGGACACGACAGTGTTAGCGATCTGTTCTGCATGTTTTTCCATTGGGTTTATCTCTTTTTCTTGAAGGGAAACCCTTGCGAGCACGGGGAGATAACATGCAAACGCCAGACAGGAAGGCCCGGGAGATACTCCACCTGGGTACCTGGTCCCCAAGCGGGAATCGATCCCAGGACCTTCTAGCTACGAGGCGACAGTGTTAACCACTACACCACCGCGCCGCTCCTATACTGTAGGAATCTCCGTTCAAAGTCAAGCAGGCTTAGGACTAGCTTATTCTCCTCAGCTGTCAGCTCTCTGAACCACAGTGACAGCCCCACCTCCATACCATATAGACACTGAACCCCATTAATTATACTCTAGGTTCTGTTGCCCATAGCCTACTGTAAAAACTGTTGCCTATACTTAGTTTATACCTATTTACTGCCTTCACTGCCTACAGCTGCTTTACACTGTATTCATAACTATCTGCCTATAGTCTACACTCTACACATAACACTGTATGATAGCCATGCACTCAGGTTAGATGCCAACCTCTTTTCGTCGTACTGTAGCCTACGTGTGCTGTATGATGAAAATACAATTGAATTTAATCAAATCTAATGTAATCTAATCTAATGTCCCTGATTAACAACTATTTACATCCTCTCACATTTCTTGAAATGTTATCATATATACATTAAAAGTTTAAAACCAATTCATAGATTTGTTCAAAATAGCCATATAATGTCTACAAAGTCAGTCTCCCATCCATTGTCTATGGAGCAGCTCCAAACGTTATACTTAGTGACGTCACACATTGGAGAGTAGCTCATGTTCACAAATATTTGTTTAACTTCCCCCGGCTCATGGAATTGTCAGATCAAGAGCAATGTAGAAAGTGCAGACATAAAGTGCAGACATGCTACCTATAGCATCTGATTCTGACAATGCAGTGCTTGTTTGAACTTGTATTAGAAAACGTAAAACATGTAAGGTAGTTTGCCCTTATAGAAGTGTAGGTGAGTTGAGACAGGAAAGACACCTTAATCCAGGATTCTGTCATGAAGTGAGAACTGTTTATTTACCAGATCTGGGAAGCACTTAGTTACAGACCAACAAAAGATTGGCTCACAATGATGGTACAGACGTTTTATAGGAAAGGAACATGACGTAGCATAAAAAATCAACCAATAAGCGTCTACAAAAATGAATAGGCTACATTATAGATAACATTGTCCAATAAACATAGCAAGAGGTGAATATATTTGAATAAACATAAATCCCTGTCCTTGATTGTCCCAAAATGTGTCAATGTTAATCATTTTATGTATTGTTTTGGCAACATGTGTTTTTCATCTGTCATGCCAATAAACATAATTTGAAGTTGAATTTGAGAGGGAGATGTATAGAGAAAGAGAGAGAGAGAGAGAGAGAGAGAGAGAGAGAGAGAGAGAGAGAGAGAGAGAGAGAGAGAGAGAGAGAGAGAGAGAGAGAGAGAGAGAGAGAGAGAGAGAGAGAGAGAGAGAGAGAGAGAGAGAGAGAGAGAGAGAGAGAGAGAGGGAGAGAGAGAGAGAGAGAGACTGTAAAAGTTCCCACCAGGAAACAGATGGGGTTTCCTGAGTCTCATGATGAAGCTCTGGATCTGCATAATGAACTGAGCAGATCCGGTATCTAGCAGACTGTCGGTCCTGTAGACCAGATTCATCCCATTGCCCTAGACGCAGTGGTCACCAACCTTTTTAAGCCCAAGATCACCTTTTTTTTTTTGGTGAAGGCAAGATCTACCTATTGAAGCGTTGAGAGAAAAAGACAGCCAAGATTGTACTTTAAACTAAATTACTTTTATCTGCCTGTATTCTAATTACATGCAATGCTTTGGTCCAACATTAAAACGTCAAAGTAGAACTATTATGTACTTTCTCAGTCAGTGCTAAGTGCAGTCATCTTATGCAGCATCACTTTTCACATCAAAACAAAAGTAGAACTGTAATGTGGACTTTCTCATATTATTAACATTGACAAACATATTTACAATTAGCATTTTATAAAGTAGAACTGTAATGTGTACTTTCTCAGTCAGTGCTAAGTGCAGTCATCTTATGCAGCATCACTTTTCACATCAAAACAAAAGTAGAACTGTAATGTGGACTCTCATATTATTAACATTAGAAAATGCTAATTGTAAATATGTTTGTCAAAGTAGAACTGTCATATGTACTTTCTCAGTCAGTGCTAAGTGCAGTAATCTTATGCAGCATCACTTTTCACATCAAAACAAAAGTAGAACTGTAATGTGGACTCTCAGGGAAAGATAAAAAAAATAAAAAAAAATAAAATGAATGGAAAGATCTACAGGGAAGGTCTCAAAGTTGGACCAGTCGATCAAGATCGACGGGTTGATGACCACTGGCCTAGAGGAAAGAACAAAAGGATTAATAGAACAGAATAGAAATCCTTTATTTATCCCGAGGGAAATTCAGCACTACAGATCGCTCAGAGTAAACGGTAAACATTTAGGTAGTAAAAAACAAACGTCACAAATACGAATACAAATAAGAATAAAGAATAAAAGAATAAAAATGTTACTTACTAATCCAGAGATTCCTGTTGTCCCAATTATTGTAAGGAAAAAAAAAGTATGTATATTAGATACCATCTAGAAAGCATGTCTGCAGACACATTTGAATCTACCTGTTGGGGCCGTGTCAACACGTTTGACTCCTCATCCTACACAATTACAACCATGTTTGGTCAGGAACATTATTGGCCAAACACTTAAAAAGTTGACTTTGATAGTTCATTAAATTGTTCAAATGATTTACCAATTAACATTAAGAGGGGGTGTAGCTTAACTCCACAATACTCCACAACCATTCTTCCAATCATTGTAGAAATTATACATTTATACAACCTATGTCGAAATGTCAAGAAACGCATTTAATTTATTTTTGCAAATCCATCAGAAGCAACCATGTGGCCATAATATGTATTTCATAATTCACAATAAAGTAAATTAACATAGATTTGCATAAAGATAAGGCTACCCATGTTGTTGAAACATACCAAACCAGAAAGAAAGAGTATGGGTGCTTCTCCTGGAGACAAATTTATCACAGCTTGTTGTATAAAAAATTGTTTAAAAAGTTACTTTAACTTAAGGTACCATGGACCGCGGAACCGGTAGGGCCAGTAGGGCGATGGCCCTACCTACTTTGGGGTGTATCAAACATCAAACATTATGTAAACATTTAATATTTTAACTAGGGCTGTCAGTTTATCGCGTTAATTAGATTAATTAATTGCAAATTATCACGTTATGGTTTTTTTTTTTTTTTTATAATTTTTTTTTAAAAATCTCATTCATTCCATAAGAACGTAGAATACACATTTACAGACTTTTTTTATATGGTCCATTTGCATGTTCTTGGTATCTGATTCTAGGGACATCTATGGATCTCAGGGAATGTATTCCCAGTGTCAGAAATACTGTGTCTGTTATAGGCTTGAGTAAATTGTAATGAACCAAATGAGAATACTGTATCAATAATTTTTTTTTTATCTTTGACTGTGAATAACACCATGCTCAAATTGACCAGACCTGAAAAATCTAAGCAAATTAATAGATGGAAGATGATTAAACAGAAGGTTTTGTAGATACAGTACTGAATTCTGCCATCCGGACACATGCAATTTGAAATATGATTATAGAATATAGAATATCAGGCATAAAATGGTTATGCGGTTAACATGTGATTAATTAGATTAATTAATTACAAATCCTGTAATTAATTCGATAAATTTTTGTAATCGCCTGACAGCACTAATTTTAACATTTAATAATATAATATATCAGCAAATACATTTACGTTCTTAACCAAAACCAACGAGAATGCATTTTCAGTGCTTGGATTTCAGAATTGGAAAACATGAGAGTAGCAAATACCACAGAGGCCATGGTTGACCGCTGCGTCACAATATTACGCTTTCTAATCATACTGGCTGGTTAAGTAATGCATTGCATATTATTTATGATACTATTTGATTAACGTTATGCAACTGGTAGCCCCTTTCGTGACTGTGATGCACCGAGTGAATCCACAGTCACTTGCTCCTCAATAGGAAACCAACCTAGATTTACCATGAAGGACTGGTTCTGGCCGAACCGTTCGTTATACAAGTATCACAGAGAAATGTCAAAGGTACTCACAGATGCACGAGGGTTTCGGACAGAGATACGGGATGGTTTGAAAGCTCGGCGTTGCTAATAAACATTTTAAATTTTTGTATAAACTGGTCAACACTGCATTATTTCCGGCGTTGGGTGCATGATGCGCATGCGCTGTGATCACACCAGGCACCCAATGCCGGAAATAATGCCGTTTTGAGCAGTGTTGACCAGTTTATAAAACATATTTAAAATGTTTATTAGCAACACCGAGCTTTCAAACCATCCCGTATCTCTGTCCGAAACCCTTGTGCATCTGTGAGTACCTTTGAAACGTCTCTGTGATTCTTGTATAACGAACGGTTCGGTTAGAACCAGTCCTTCATGGTCAACATACGTTGGTTTGCTATTGAGGAGCAAGTGACTGTGGATTCACTCGGTGCATCACAGTCATGAAAGGGGCTATGCAACTGGTTGACCGCCGCGTCACGATATTACGCTTTCTAATCATACTGGTTAAGTAATACATATTATGATACTATTTGATTGTGACTAAATGTAGGCTATAATCAATAAACAAATGCGTTACGAGCAGGTGGCTTGGTTTGGGCGGAGGGAGCAACGTCACATAATTTTGGCCAATTGGCCCTACTTCGACAGAATGCCGAAGCGTTCCGCGGTCCATGCAGCCAACAGCAGACTCTCCAAGTCGATATCTGACAGTGTAAAAGAAATCATGCAGTCAGTAAAGAAATGATTGATAACTATTGTGTTATAACACAGCTATTAACATCACTATAAACCTTCAACTATGGTGCACAAACTCAGTAATGAATACTGTTTCAAGTACCATTCAGGAATTATTACCTGTTAGACATATAATATAAACCCAATTAATACAGACTGTAGTGGATGTTCCTTACATTTTCTTTTAAAGATAGATGAATAAGGAAAGTTTTTAAGAAAAGTACAAATTCTTACTTGAGCAGACCACACCAGCATCTTCACCATGATTACAGTTATGAGTGCCAAACTCTGGATAATCACAATATTTTAAAGACATCTCTTCGCCTGTACAGACAACCTCATCCATCCAGATCTCGCCACTGCCCTCGCCAAAGCTGGCCTCGCCTGGGGCAGACAGGGCTTCACCACAGCCCAGCTGTCTACACACCACCTCAGCGTGCTCCATGCCCCAGTTATCATCACACACTGTCCCCCACTGGCCCTCATGGTAGACCTCCACTCTGCCAGAGCAGGAGTGCTCCCCACCGACCAGTCGTAATCCATCTGATGAAAGAAATCATGCAGTCAGTAAAGAAATGATTGATAACTATTGTGTTATAACACAGCTATTAACATCACTATAAACCTTCAACTATGGTGCACAAACTCAGTAATGAATACTGTTTCAAGTACCATTTAGGAATTAGTACCTGTTAGACATATAATATAAACCCAATTAATGCAGACTGTAGTGGATGTTTCTTGAATTGTTTTTTTTAGAGATAGATGAATAAATACCAGTGTATAGAGGAACGTTTTTAAGAAAAGTACAAATTCTTACTTGAGCAGACCACACCAGCATCTTCACCATGAGTACAGTCATGAGTGCCAAACTCTGGATGATCACACTCTTTTAAAGACAACTCTTCGCCTGTACAGTCAACCTCATCCATCCAGATAGGGCCACTGCCCTCGCCAAAGTGGGCCTCGTCTTGGGCAGACAGGGCTTCACCACATCCCAGCTCTCTACACACCACCTCAGCGTGCTCCATGCCCCAGTTATCATCACACACTGTCCCCCACTGGTCCTCATAGTAGACCTCCACTCTGCCAGAGCAGGAGTGCTCCCCACCGACCAGTCGTAATTCATCTGATGAAAGAAATCATGCAGTCAGTAAATAAATGATTGATAACTATTGTGTTATAACACAGCTATTAACATCACTATAAACCTTCAACTATGGTGCACAAACTCAGTAATGAATACTGTTTCAAGTACCATTCAGGAATTATTACCTGTTAGACATATAATATAAACCCAATTAATGCAGACTGTAGTGGATGTTCCTTGAATTTTTTTTAGAGATAGATGAATAAATACCAGTGTATAGAGGAACGTTTTTAAGAAAAGTACAAATTCTTACTTGTGCAGACCACACCAGCATCTTCACCATGAGTACAGTCATTAGTGCCAAACTCTGGATGAGCACACTCTTCTAAAGACAACTCTTCGCCTGTACAGTCAACATCATCCATCCAGATAGGGCCACTGCCCTCGCCAAAGTGGGCCTTGACTGGGGCAGACAGGGCTTCACCACATCCCTGCTCTCTACACACCACCTCAGCGTTCTCCATGCCCCAGTTATCATCACACACTGTCCCCCACTGGTACTCATAGTAGACCTCCACTCTGCCAGAGCAGGAGTGCTGCCCATCGACCAGTCGGTATTGGTGATCTGATACTGTAAAAGAAATCATGCAGTCAGTAAAGAAATTATTGATTGAACTAATTGGTCAATGCACAAACACACAGCTATTAACATCAGTTTAAACGTTCAACTATGATGCATATAATATAAACCCAATTAACGCTGTCTGTAGTGGATGTTGCTTGGAAATGAATAAATAAATAAATAAATAGATGAATAAATACCAGTGAATAGAGGAAACATTAAAAGAAAAGTAACATTTCAAAAAAGTAACATTTCATTCCATAAGTGTGGGACCTTTTTTGGAAATGTTGAACTGCGCTCTCATCTGCATGCCAAATTACCTTTATTGATATATCAAAAAAGAGAGTCAGAGCCAATCAGAGAGCAGAGTTGGGGCAGAATTTCACCAAATTGGGGTGGGGAAGAAATAACGTTGACTGAGTGGGCTCGGTAGACGATGGCAGGCCCGTTAGCTAAGAAACCTAAAGGCATTCCAGCCCTCGTCAACAGAAGAGGGGCTTTGTGTTTTAGAAGGACCGTGATGTGTGTACTTTATGTCTTGAAAACGTGATTTTGAGACCAAACACAAGAAAACATTTAAGGCAGACATGGTTGAATCAATCAAACGTGCCATGTCCAGGTGTGGGAAGCAAGCAAACACAAACAAGCTGTCACATTGCTCATTGCATTGTGAAATGTAGAAAGCCATTCACTAACGGAGAATATATTAAGGAGGCTTCCTCTGTAGCTCAGAGGTTTTGTTTGATGGCACACTGATTAACAAAAACATTTCAAAATGGCACTTGATTTGACTTACTACATGGTGGCCAGGTAACTGTAGAACCTTGGGTTGTACAGTTACCTGGTCACCATGTAGTAAGTCCAGATACTGACACTCATCTTGATCTGTTGCTCCTGTGGAGTGAGTGAGTGAGTGAGTGAGTGAGTGAGTGAGTGAGTGAGTGAGTGGCTGGGTGACTGACTCCCCATAGTTAAAACAAGCATGTGTGAGTGTTGTAGCCTACTGACGAGACCCGAGCATCTCAACATGAACAAAATGCCAACTTTGATTTAGGCTAATTAAATCAATATGCATTTCACCTTGTGTGTAGTGCACTTCTGACAGTAGCTAATGTTACTAACTAACCCTCTGAGACCCACATAGACCAATTTCTGTCTTTTATAGGGGGGGACAGGGTATCCTTAATTCTCATACTAAATGATTTACAGCATCATTCAGGACAGTTCAGATAGTATCATGGTGGGTAATGAGGCAGTGACTTACCTACAAACGATAGCCAATTGAGACACAGCGCTCCCCACAGGCACACAGCTGACAGCACAACAGACTTCATACTCTGAAAACAGCACACAACACAGCATGAAATATATGGGTTCACAGTACTATACAGTACCAACAGATGATGAAGCCAGTGATTGCTGATTATTTTTAACATGATTAGTCATTGACTTTGGAAACATCATGCATGTATTGAACATTAAGAAAAAAACAAAACTTGCCTTTTGAACAGTGGATTTCCTTTTGAACAGTGGATTTCCACAATTGTTTCACAATTGATTGTCTTGTTTTCATAATCGTTGGAAGACAAAATTATAATTGAAAAAAAAAATTGATTAATTAACTAACAGGATTCTAACAGAATGAAATGCGAATAGAAAGTCACTTAAAAGTTGTAGGACAATTAATCATACGGTCTCACCTCACTCTGTTCTCTCTCTCCGCTGCAATAACTGGTGATGATGAAAGGAAACACACTCCTTTTATGTGGATTTGTTATCTTAAGGAACGCAGGCCATCATTGGATGTGATTCCCTGTAAATCTGTCAAGGTTGTCTTTCTACCAGGCTCTAGGCTTATCAATGTTGAGACGCCGCAGGTCGCCCTGGGCAACCTGACCCCTAATCCTACAAAGAAGGCCCTAGCCTTGCATAGGAGAGAGAGATACAAGCTTCAAACCAGACACCAATCTAAAGGTGTTCTGACATAATTTACTATCGCAGAGGAAAAAACCCACAATTCTTCACTATAGAAAAACTATCCACCTAGCAAGAAAACAATTATTAAAGAAAACGCTGGAAATTCCAGAATCCTCTTTTCCAATATGGATCTACTGCTCAACACGGCCCCCACCCTTCCGCAGTCCTCAACAATTACATGTGAAGAACTTGCAGTATTTTTCAACAACAAAATACCTTCCATCAGAGCCATTACTCATGATGGAAATAACACTGATTACAGCAAACCGTGCAAAGCAACTATGAGAAGATTCACACGCATCACATTAGATGAGCTTTGCAAAACTATATCAGAATGTAACTCCTCCATCTCAGACATTGATCCTGTACCTACAGCATTTTTTAAATGGGTGTTTAATAGTGTTTCAAGCCCTGTGCTAGATATCATCAACACTTCCCTTACACTATGATTGGTATTTTCTCAGATGCCTTTAAAACAACAGTTGTAAAACCCGTATTAAAAAAACCGAACTTAGATAGTAATGGCAGGGCGCCAGGGTGGCGCACCACGTACAGCACTGCGGTGCAACACGGCCGTTCAGGGTTCGACTCCCGGACCCGGCGGCCTTTGCCGAATGTCTTCCCCCGTCTATCTCCCAGACTTCCTCTCTCTCTCTCTACCGGACTGCCCGGTAACAAAAACCAATAAAATATCTACCAAAAACACACGTAAAAAAAAGTAATGCACTGGCAAACCATAGACCGAATATCCAACCTCCTGTTCATTAGTAAGGTACTTGAAAAGATAGTTTCAGTTCAAATAAGTAGGTTAAACTGGTTCAAAATGTACATCAGAGGGAGGAAGTTCTATGCTGAACTAGGAGGCCAAATGTCTGAGAAATATGACTGCTATGGGGTTGCACAAGGGAGTTGCCTACAGTAGGTCCTTTACTCTTTCCCTTTTGTTACCACTGGGTGATATCAGAGAACATAATGTAGGTTTCCACAGCTATGCAGATGATACACAATTGTACATATCTGCAAAACCAAATGATATAGAAGCTATTAACTCCATAGGACAAAACTGAAATTCTAATGATCTGCCCCAAAACAACCTTGGCCTTGTCTATTATGCTGCTATTTATTTTATGTCTACTGTGAAGAACTTTGAGCTGCAATACTTGAATGTATTATTATTTATTATTACAGTATATAATAGCTTAATAATAGTTCCTCGCCCCCGCCGTGAGCGTAAACAGAAGAGGGGTATGCACGGAGGACTGAGGGCTATAGAATATCTAGCACTATTGCACTTTACTGTTACATTTGCACTCTGGTTGGATGACAACCGTCTTTTAGTTGTACTGTACCTGTATAATGATAATACATTTCAATCTAATTAATCCACTTGGGGAAATGCAGGGGTCATAGCAGCAAATGCAGGGGGATGAGGAGGGGAGGTACAGGGTTAGGGTGATAGAAATAAGAATACAAATATGAGAATAAAAGATGATGTAGATCAGTGGTTCTCAACTGGTCTAGCCTCGGGACCCAACATTTTCCTTAGTCATTAAGTCGCGACCCAAATTTTTTAGCGACTATGATTTATTTCAAATTTTGTTTTTGCAGTAATACACAATCTTTCATGCACTGTTAAAAACATGAAATAAACACAAAAAAGTGCAACAAAAGTGCAACTAGGGCTAAAAACCCAATGAAATAAAATAATAATAAATAATATATGCTTCTTAGCAGATTTCTTAGCTTAACATAACAGACCTAGGTTTGGGAGAACTAATGGGATAACTGGGGTTGCAACAAAAGTGCAACTAGGGCTAAAAACCCAATGAAATAAAATAATAATAATAAATAATTATGCTTCTTAGCAGACTTCTTAGCTTAACATAACAGACCTAAGTTTGGGAGAACTAATGGGATAACTGGGGTTGCAACAAAAGTGCAACTAGGGCTAAACACCCAATGAAATCAAATAATAATAAATAATATGCTTCTTAGCAGATTTCTTAGCTTAACATAACATACTTAAGTTTGGGGGAACTAATGGGATAACTGGGGTTGCAACAAAAGTGCAACTAGGGCTAAAAACCCAATGAAATAAAATCATAATAATAATAATAAATAATATATCCTTCTTAGCAGACTTCTTGGCTTAACATCCCAGGGAACTAATGGGATAACTGTGGATGTTGTTTGCTCCTGACAAGAGTCTCAAAGTCTGGGGTGATGGTAGACAAAGCAACTCTGAGGTTGTGCTCAATGTCCAATCTGTTCCTCTGCTTTGTCTTCAGCTGGACCAGAGCTGAGAAGCCACTTTCACAAAGATAGCTAGTGCAACAAAAAAAAATGTACACACACATCCGCGACCCACTCAAAATGGCCCTGCGACCCACCAGTTGAGAAACAAATAAAGAACAATGTAAATTATGAAATAAAATAAAAATATATAAGAATAAAAGATGAGGTACATAATAAAGAACAAGGTAAAATATGAAATACTAATATAAGAATAAAATACAAGGTACAGTAATATATAATAAAGAACAAGGTCAAATGTGAAATAAAAACATAAGAATAAAATACGAGGTTGATCATAAATAATATGAGAAAATATGATGTAAAAATATAAGAATAAAAGACGAGTTAGATAATAAAGAACAAGGTAAAATAAAAATATAGATATCTACTGGACAGGTGAAACAAATGTATAATCGGTAATAAAAACACCATACAAGATACACGATTCCTTTATTGCCACACAATCAGGTTGGTGGTATTTGTGATTGGTACAGAGTGTATTAAGCTCTACAGTACATACAACTGTAACATAGATAAATTTACCTGGCAGCTGCGTTCTGGACGAGTTGTAGGCGGTTTATTTATTTGTCTGCGACACCAGAGTAGAGGGCGTTGCAGTATATACACACATATAAATGTAAATAAGATCTAGGGTGCTAATACATTTTATTTATTTATTTTTTTATCCTCTCTTTCTCAGATTTTTCTCTTTTTCTCCCCATCCCAATTTAGTCGTTATGCCAAGTGCTGAGGCTGGGGATGGAGAGGAGTCCAGTAGAGGATGAGCGGAGGGTGCACCCATGGTGCTGAGGCGTGAGCTGGGGATGGAGAGGAGTCCAGTGAGTAGAGGATGAGTGTTTTGTCTAGATTTAAGATAACTTGATGGTTATTTAGGTAAAGTGCAAATCAACCAGCTAAGCTAGCTAGCTAATATAGCTATTTGTTTTATTCGTTTGTATTTACCGCACTTGTATTATCAGATAAATAATATCGGTCATTAGCCGCCCCTGCTCTCTAAATAGCGGTATTGGCACCACTAGTTACTACATGTACAATTCAAAGATACAATCAAAGCAGTAACACGGGCTAGATCCACAAAGAATGGATTGCACGGAGCAAATTGCACCCTTACTTACAATTCATTATGAATTGAAAATGGGGGACCCTGATGTAAACAAGACGAAATTATTTCTCTGGTCTGCATCCCCTTAACAATTGTGTGTATTGAGCCGTACTGTATTGTACCCATTCTGCAATCTGTTAATAAAACTTTCATTCAATCAATCAATCTGCAACTTCACAATCACGCGAGCAGTCTAACGCCTGTCCCGTCTCCCTGTCTCCCTGTCCCCCTGTGAGTGGCTGTCCCGGAGTGATGACCGGAGTGCTGGACGTCCCGTGATGACACCCACCCAGGATGCGACCCTCTCTGCGTGCCCCCCTGTCTCCCTATCTCCGGCTGTCTCGTAGTGATGACCGGAGTGTTCGACGTCCCGTGATAACCGGGAGGATGCGACCCTCTCTGCGTCGCCCCCTGTCTCCCTGTCTTCGGCTGTCTCGGAGTGATGACCAGAGGGTAGAACGTCCCGGGAGGACGCGCCCCTGTGCCTCAATTAGATCCGCTATCAGTTCTATCTCTAATCTCATAAAATTTTCAGCTGCTATCACTATCAGCTCTATATTTAATTTAAAAGAAAATGTCAGTTGCTATCGCATGCACTCATCTGTGTTTCACTACGCACATGGGTGCATGCTTACCAACTGTTCGCCTGTTTTTTGCAACATGCAACACTACTATCACCGACATCTAAGAAGGGAGATCCCCCCTTGAACGGCCCTTCTAAGGTTTCTCTCCTCCACACTGCCTGTGGTGCATTTTTTCCTATTGTTAGGTTTTAGTGAGTTTTTCCTTACCTTCGCGTGGGGTACGTCTGGGAGTGTTGCATTTATTTATGTTGCATTTATTTATTTTGCATTTATTATAATTTTTTTGGACCTTATGGTATTCTTGATTTTTCTTGACTTATTGTGTTGTTTCTTATTGACTTGTTTAAAGAAGACGTGTCTCTGTTAAGCACTTTGAGTTGCATTCTGTGTATGAAAGGTGCTATATAAATGAAGATTATTATAAGTAGACTCAATCAACATTAGTACATAAAGATAGAAGTGTTTTCCAGGTGAACACAGTCTGCTAAATGATGCAATTTGTGTTTTGCAAACATGTGATTTAGAATTTGTATTCTAAAATCGTATCGTAAATGTATTCTAAAATCTGAAATAGTCTTTGTTGCTGTTCTTTGTGTGTAGGTTTTGAGAAATTGAGTTCTTTGAGTTTTGAGAAATTGAGCTATAGGTTCAGGTAACTGTAAATAGAAAAAAACGATTAAAGTAGACTCAATCAACATTAGTACACAAAGATACAAGGTCAAACTGTAACTTTTAAATGTTCTTTATTACCAATGAACCCAATCATTTTTACTCAACATTAAAGCCACAGGAGACATGTTTAGTGGAAAGCAGCCATTATAGGCTTCCCTGTCAGCATTCAATCAACAAGTGACTTGCAGACAAAAGGAAGACGTGCCTGACAGGGATAATCGTTCCAGTTAAGGATGGAAGTGGCGGCGCAATCTTCCTTCCCTCCCGAGTTGTTGGGCTCCCCCTCCCGCCAGTGGGTGAAGGTCACGTTGGTGTCGTCGGACCACATCCACTCTCCCTCCGTGTCCATGTCATGCATGCCGATCCAGGCGCGCCATTCACTCTGGGACGCCGCGATCAGAGTTTGGATGAAGTCGTCCTCGTCTAGACAGTGGACAGATGTTAAGGTGGCACCCTGAGACTCACAGTGGAGATCGGCGTCAGCCCATGACATTTCCACACCGTAGTGACTGTAGTAGCAGCTTCCGTCGTAGCTGTGCCAGAAGTCTGGGCAGGTCGTGTTGTCGGGTGTAGGGTTGTTGAACACGGGGTCAAAGGTCTGGCCCATGAGGAACAGCAGTGGGAAGAGCAGAGACATTGTGGAGAGTTTGTCCTTTGGTCCCTGGGACCAGTTGTGTTTGAGGATGGTCTTGGAGCTTGTCTGCACCAGAGGCTGTGGCCTGGGAAGCTTGTCTGCACCAGAGGCTGTGGTCTGGGAACCTTGTCTGCACCAGAGGCTGTGGTCTGGGAACCTTGTCTGCACCAGAGGCTGTGGTCTGGGAACCTTGTCTGCACCAGAGGCTGTGGCCTGGGAAGCTTGTCTGCACCAGAGGCTGTGGCCTGGGAAGCTTGTCTGCACCAGAGGCTGTGGTCTGGGAAGCTTGTCTGCACCAGAGGCTGTGGCCTGGGAAGCTTGTCTGCACCAGAGGCTGTGGTCTGGGAACCTTGTCTGCACCAGAGGCTGTGGCCTGGGAAGCTTGTCTGTACCAGAGGCTGTGGCCTGGGAAGCTTGTCTGTACCAGAGGCTGTGGTCTGGGGAACTCACAACCTGCCCTGAGATGACAGACAGAAATGCCCTGCAGGTTCCAACATCAACCTGTCTCAAAATAAATAATAGTCACAGTGTGGATGTCGTGTGTGCGAAATAGCTCTAAATTGTAATACAATGATCGCAGTATGGAAGTAGGGTGTGCAAAGGGCAGTGTGTGTAGGTCTAAGCCTCATTACAATGTGCATGTAGACTTCTTGCATGGTTGTGTGTGTGTTGCGTGTGCATACAGGTACAGGTGTAGTTATGTCTGTGTGGGTTAGGGTGAGTCGCGGCAGACAGGTAGCAGGTCGTTATTAATGTTGTTTGTCCATGAGTCTGACTGCCTGGGGGGTGGGGGGGGGGGGGGGGGGGTCTGTTCTGGAGCCTGCTGGTCCGGGCCTTGATGCTGCGGTACCGTTTCCTTGTTCCTTGTTCCTTGTTCCTTGTTCCTTATATATCCTAGCTGGAGGGAAGCTCACATCCGCTGATGTTCTGGGCTGTCCGTACGACCCTCTGCGGTTCAGGGAAGAGTGGTTTCCATACCAGGCGGTGATGCGTCCAGTCAGGATGCTCTCGGTTGTGCCTCTGTAGAATGCCTGTTTGATTGATTGATTAATTGAAAACTTTATTAACAGATTGCAGAATGGGTACAATATACAAACAATTGTTAAGGGGATGCAGACCAGAGAAAGACTTTCCTCTTGTTTACATCAGGGTCCCCCATTTTCAATTTATGACATATACATGACATACAGTACTGTTTCATCAAGACATTTATGACATGCAAGACATACAAATATACAGTACTGTTTAAGAGAAAGAGATCATCATAACAAATATATACATTAGAAGGGGAAGAAACTGTACATTGGAGGGGGTTGGGTGGGTGGGGGGGTGGGTTTGGACATTTACCGGGGCCAGTTTCTAATTGCAGCCACCCGTAGGTGCTCTTTGAGAGCGGTTTTGAGGGAGGGTAGGGATTCACATTATTTTACGGCTGTGGGTAAGGAGTTCCACATTGTTGTGGCATAATTGCGAAACGTGTTTTTGTTTAATCCCTGTAGGGTCTATTGCCCTCCTAACAAGTACACTTAACCATATTCTAGTGTCTTTTCCCTCAGTGTAAGTCTGAACCCATGAAATGGGTTTACAATGATATAATCGTAAAAAAAAACATTAAAGTAGCTGAACTTAACAAACATTCTACAGTTGTGTTGAACTTTATGAATATTTTTTTTGTATCTCCTTCTCTCTTTTTGAAACCCCTGAAACAATGCTGATTTTCACAACAATATTATCAAAATGTTTGGCACCCATTTTCTTATTATGTACCAAAGGAGATGACCACGGTAGTACTCTAGGAGAGGCCCCTTTCTTTGCATTCAGATCTGCATCACCAGGACATCTCTGATCCGGTCGTGCTCCAGCTCCTGCCTCAGGGGCCTCACTCTGGGCCAAGGCTGTGTGGTCGGTCGCTGGGAAGGCCCACTTTTTTATATGATACTGGAAACATAAGTCACTTGTTAGCAGTGTAATTCAGTGAGGGTGATGATGATTTGGCCTAGGATAGGATAGGATAGGCTGGATAGGCCACACCCTGCGAAAGCCCGCAAGTGCCATCACCAGACAAGCCCTAACATGGAACCCGCAGGGCAAGCGGAAAAGGGGCCGCCCGAGAAACACCTGGCGCAGAGACCTGGAGGCAGACACCAAGACCATGAAGATGACCTGGAACCAACTGGAGAGAACAGCTCAAGACAGAGATGCTTGGAGATCACTTGTTGACGGCCTATGCCATTTCCTGAGCTGGCCCCTAAAGGTGGACAGGGTGGTACATTCCCTTAAGGGGACCGGAAGGCTGTTCCATGTTCCACTTCCCTTTATCGATAGAACATTTTAGCTGAAGGCGGTCTTTCTAAAATGGACCTCACAATCCCTTCTGGTGGTTGACCTAGTGGCTAATCCAGTGTTCCTTTTCTCGTGGATAAACTCCTTGAGAGGGGGAGGGGCTAATCTGTGCAGGCATTTATATACAAAACAGGAACTTTTATAACGTCTGAGGTTTTCAAAATTTTATTGGATGCTTATCCAGGATTTTACAGTGGTGGTATGAGTACTGTTTCCTGTCATATACCTTCAATGCTCTGTTGTAAAGTTGTTCTATGGGTTTCATGGCTGTGGCCCCAGTAAATGACCAGTACAATGTGGGAGAAGACCATACAGTGTAGATATGTCTTTGCGCCTTCAATGATGATGATGATGATGATGATGATGATGATGATGATGAAGACTTTATTTCAGACTCAAGGTCCATATTACACATATACAAAACAACAACAAAAAATATAATAACAAAAGAAACAAGGCCAACAACATAGATTAAAATACATAAAGGCATAGATTCCAATGTTTCCACAAATCAGAGGAGTACCTTGTATCACTTTGTTTGAGATCACTAATGGCACCTATTATCTTGTTTTCTTTTACTCTAATAGTCAACACATACATTTAAACATCAGGTTCCTCAGCAGAGCATGGAAGGTGGGGAAGAATGCTGTTAATTCCTCTACCGTAGGTAGGTTGTTTTATTGTACATAATATTCTCAGCCAACATGTTTTCCCTGCCTGTATACTACATTCTTTAAACTCTCTCTTGCTTTCTTTCTGTCCATACATGTCCTCACATTCCTGTCTCTCCATCTGATTTGTCTCTCTCTCTCTCTCTCTGCCCCTCTCTCATGTCTCTCTCCCTGCCTGTATCTCTCTCTGCCCCCCCCCCTCTCTTTTTTAATTTTAATTTTAAATGTTTTGCACAACCTGGACATATCAATTATCTCCAGTAAAACAGAAACAAACAGACACACACAAATAATTAAATAAAAAAATAGACAGAAATAAATATATATGAAACAAAAAATAAATAAATAAATAAGAAGGTAAGTAAATATAAAATATAAATGAATAATAGCAGTACATATGAGTTCATATGAGTTTGCACCATAATCATATTTTTTTTTTTTTTATTTTTTTTATTATTGCAAAACAAAACTTATTAAAAGTCAGTACTCAACACACAATGTATAATGAAACTTTCAGTAAAGGTGGTTAAAATATATGCAAGTACAGAAACAGGATAAAATAAAAAAATAGTCAATAATAACATTTTAACCGTATACAGTGTATATCCAGCGAAGTTACAATTATATAAATGTTAGTATATAATATACCCCTAATACCTATTTTCTAAAACCCTACACACATATGCTCCAGCTCAAACCCCCCCTCCCGGACCCCCTCTTGGATAGTACCTCCATTATCCCTCACTCCTAACCAGACACTACCATTATAGGCTAGCTTTTATTCTCTCCACCACTTCTAACCACATTGACATTTTGGATTCATTGAGCCCCAGAATTCTTGCTGTAGATATTTCTTGATATATCACATCGAGATATGTAAGAAACCACACTTTCCGGCACATTTTTTCCGGTTGAAACCAACGTGATGCGATCAGTTTTTTAGCTACTGTGATACCCGATAAAACAAATCTTTTTAGTTGTGGATTCACTGCAAACTCAAAAACATCATTCAATAGCAATACCGCGGGGTGTACAGGTATATTCCAAAATACGAGTATTGATAATTGTTGGGACACATCTTTCCAGAATGCCTTAACTGGTGGGCAGTCCCAATACATGTGCATAAATGTTCCTTCGTCCCCATTTGTACATTGGGAGCATTTGGAGTCTTGTATAAGCCCCATTTTGCACAGCCTTATAGGAGTCAAGTATGTCCTGTGAATATAGTTCAGATTGATTTGTTGATGATCCGGGTTCCTTGATGTAAGTCGGACATTTGCCCAGGCTCCTTGCCAATCAAAGTCATTTTCCAGGTCTGGTATATCCCTCCTCCAGACATTGTCTAGTTGAAGGGTTTCATACGAGGACGTTAGTAATTGATAATAAAAACCTGATACAAAACCTCCCAATGTATCTCTTTCATAGAAAAATTTGTGGTATCTGTGGTGTTCAATTGGTATGAGTAATGGAACATTACATAACCATAATCATATTATAGGGCATATTATGAGCCACAGAGAGAGTTCTGACAACGTATTCTCTGTACTTATTATTGTATTTATGCATTACATATATTACATAATTATACTTTACCAGTTAAAAAAATGTATTAATACATTTGCATTATATATCAACCGTTTGCTGTCCTGCTCTCTAGACATTGGCAGTTGAAAGTCCCATATATATATAGTATTGACATGTCTCATACTAGTTTTTATAATGGCTGTGTTATCCAGGAGAAAGCTCATGATCTTTTCACATTATCTATGTATCTCAGATATTCTCCACTTCTCCACATACCGATCTGTCTGGTCCATTGAGTTAAATGATATTTGTTCATATGAGGCAAATGACCCTCTCTTTTGTCTCTCACTCTCTGTTCCTCTCTCTCTCTGCCTCTCTTTCCTCTCTCTTCTCTCTGCCTCTCTTTTTTCTCTCTCTCTCTCTGCCCCCTCTCTCTCTCTCTCTCTCTCTCTCTCTCTCTCTCTTAAAAGTCACTTTAAAGGAAGGAGGTATTGTATAGTTTAGATACATTAAGTATAAAAATGACTGAGTTACAATTGTAAATTGTATATTGTATAGTAGTGTACATACTACATAGGAACCAGTTTCTCAGGAACTTAGCATGTCTTTTTTTATCATGCACATCTTGTGTCTTACCTATTTTATTATTGTATTTTGCACAATCAACGCGGGCATGACCACCCGAATTTCACTGTATGCCCTGGTATGTATGTGACAAATAAACCTCTTGATTCTTCTCTGCCCGTCTCTCTCTCTCTCTCTCTCTCAGACTGTTGTGAAGGGCCAGATTAAAGTTGAGAATCTGCATTTATTGTTTTATATACTTTGTATATTATTTATATATACACGGTATATCCCTTTAAGCCTGCGTGTAAATCATAGTAACATTCACTTTCCCTATGAATAATGCCCCCTGACGAAGGCTCCAGGCAGTCTCGCACTCAGACAGGTGCAATGGGCGAGTTTCAGGCATGTCAGAACATGCCCAGAGGCAGTGTATTGATACCAGACAAGAACTGAGGTTTGGTACTAGATTGTCACTTAAGTATATATGCTGGCGCAGGTGTGCCCAGCAGTAGTTCATCAAGTTCGTCTAAAGCAGCAGTGTGACAAGTTCGGTAACATTGAAGTGAGCAACTGTGCGTTTAGAACATGTGCGAATAGAATAGTAAAAGTGTCAGAGTTTAGTGAAGTAACGTCAAGTTTGACCTAGTTTAATGTGAAGTATAGTGCACAGGAGAACCGGCGTCAAGACTGCAGAACCATTGTATTGATTTGGAACGTGGTATCCGGAGAAGAGCATCGTTGATTTCCACTATCGTTTGGGATTCAACCTCGTGAGGATTACAACTCGGGCCTGCCTCGTGGACGGGGCTGGCTAGCTGTCATCAATGCTGTCGGGCATTTGGATTACAATTATTGCTTTTGCTGCTGATCAAGGGAGTTTACAAGGACCGACTCCTGTACCTGGGGTCTCTTTATTCCTCATTGAATCAGACTGCGTATCCGAGCATTCCTCTACCCTCCAGGTCTTACACCCCGGAGGGAACCCATTGTCTCCAGTCGGTACCAGTGTTGCCCTATATAATTGCTACAACAGGTGGCGTCAACTTAGACCCATCGTAGGATTCCTGCTATTCTTAGTGACTTATGCTCTTGACTGACTTTACGTATATTCTTCGCCATACAAGCGCGACCCTAATTCTCATTCTGTAACCTAACGTTGCCTAATAATAATAAATTACCCTCCAATAGTATTTCTGTGTCAATGCCGTGTTCTTGTGGGTGTTCACCATCTATATTTGATGTACTGTCTGGCCAGTAATTAAAGTACATAACTAGCAGTGGTTTAATCTATCACAATCTTTAATACAGTCAGGGTTTTGTAACCCCTCAGTTACAATTGGTCCTTCGAGCCGGAGGGTATCAGTGTAATATTTAATATAATATTAATATTAACCATGGCCAGCGGTGAACACTCCCCAAGCGGCTCCCCCAAGCTAGAACGCCCGCAGCGCAAACGTCAGCCACCTCCATATCTGGAGGAATTCGCTTTCGTTCTACCCCCTAGCTTATCTAAACGGACGTTAAATACGAATAAAACGGATAGTTTAAGCATGCCCACTCCTATCGACTTGGCGGCCCCGCCAGTAGAGACCCCAGAGGGTTCAAACAAAACTGACTTAGCTCACGGGGGGGACCAAGCGGGACATGACGTGACTATACCTCCAGACAGCGTCACCGGGATAGATCCCGGAGCGCTCCAGGATAAAGAAAGTGCTCCAGGGATAGACCCCGGTGCACAACCAACCCAAGAGCGCGTACCCGAGACAGCCCTCGGCGCGCAACCACGAGAAGAGAACCGCGCCCAGGAGATAGACCTCGGAGCGCGCCAGGAGAACAGGTCTCCACCAAGCCCTGTCAACGCCCGATCACCTCCATCAGTGTCATCCCCCAGCGAGGCTGACCAGAGACTGGCACAAGCCTTGATCGCCACGCTGACAGCTTCAACCGAAAGAGACCGACTCCAGGGTGAGCGCGACCAACTCCAAGCACAAGCCCTTAGTGAGCGCGAACACTCTGCAGCGGAACGAGAGCGCCTCCAGGCGCAAGCACTTAGTGAGCGCGAACACTCTGCAGCGGAACGAGAGCGCCTCCACGCGCAACTTCAAGCACAGACGCTTAGTGAGCGCGAACAGTCGGCAATGGAAAGAGAACGCATCCGACTAGAAGAGAGTCGCCTCCAGGCTGACACAGCGATGACCATCAGACTGGAAGAGAGGCGCCTCCAGGCTGAAGAAACCATTCAGCGAGACCGTACCAATGCACAGCGCGAGGCGGAACGAGACCGCGCCAATGCACAGCGCGACGCCGCCAATGCACAGCGCGAAGCGGAGCGGGACCGCCTGCAGGCGCAGATGATAGAACAATTGATCCAGAGGGCTACCCCCCACTCCTCCACACGGAGCTCCCGGAGATCATCACGACACGGGTCGAGGGCACCTTCCCCTCCCCGACCGGTCTACACGGGACCCAGCCAGCAGGAAGAACCTGCCTATGTCGCCGAGCCCCCTCCCCGACCGGTCTATACGGGACCCAGCCAACGGGAAGATCCCAGCTATGTCGCCGGGAAACTAACTAGAAGACTCCAGGACCTAGCGGAGGAAGAGGAGGGATATCAAGCCCACCAGCATGAACCCATCTTGGACCAGGAGGCCCAGTACAGCCCCGACCCCAGCCCCGAGCCACTGCGTTACGAACCCCCGACCCAAACCAAGGTTGAGTTTAATACACAGTCAGCACCGAGGAGCAGCACCTGGGGGCCCGGCCTCTGGTACCCACCCTGCACTAACCCACGACCCCACGTACGGGGAGACTCGCCCAGGAGGCCTCTCCCCCTACGCTCATCGGTGTCCCAGCCATCCATGGCATCGTACCTTGGCGCACCGACGTTCCCAGACTTTACGCGCGAGGACAGAGCACAGTACACGGAATTACGCATGTGTTTGGAGACTATGATGTCCGATGTCCCTGACGAGTCGTACAAATATGCCATCCTCCTCAAGCATCTCAAGGTGCCCAGAGCGCATAACATAGCGCTGGCATATTCCAACTCAAGCACCCCATACTCCGCGGCTCTGGTGGCCCTCGACCAGCGTTATGGACGCATATGGGATTACGTGATCCAAGAAATACGAGAGATCGACCGCCTCCTCCCAGCCAAAGACAATAGAGCACTAGATGACCTCTCTATCAAGGTACAATCCCTCGTGGGGATGCTGGGGTCCCAAAAGGAGAAGGGGAGACATGAACTGTGATGGATAGAGCTTTTCTCTCCTGGTCCCCTCTTGGTATTAGAACGTTTGGAGATTTATATATAGAAAATATTTTTGCATGCAGGTGGGGGACCCTGATGGAAACAAGACGAAAGTCTTTCTCTGGTCTGCATCCCCTTAACAATTGTGTGTATTGAGCCGTACTGTATTGTACCCATTCTGCAATCTGTTAAATAAAGTTTTCATTCATTCATTCATTCATTCATCATTTGAACAACTGTCTGACAAAGTTCTCTTTTTCGAGGTCACATTTCTTTAGATACTTGCAAGTGCGCAGTTTTGTACGTAATGTCAACCCACAGTTCCGTTCACACTTTACTAAAGTCAGGCTAGCCAAGATCTATGGCACCTGACCACCAGGGGGCGTACAGCCTCTACTTCCACCTGACCACCAGGGGGCGTACAGCCTCTACTTCCACCTGACCACCGGGGGGCGTACAGCCACTACTTCCACCTGACCACCAGGGGGCGTACAGCCTCTACTTCCACCACTGACCACCAGGGGGCGTACAGCCTCTACTTCCACCTGACCACCAGGGGGCGTACAGCCACTACTTCCACCTGACCACCAGGGGGCGTACAGCCTCTACTTCCACCTGACCACCAGGGGGCGTACAGCCTCTACTTCCACCTGACCACCAGGGGGCGTACAGCCTCTACTTCCACCTGACCACCGGGGGGCGTACAGCCTCTACTTCCACCTGACCACCAGGGGGCGTACAGCCTCTACTTCCACCACTGACCACCAGGGGGCGTACAGCCTCTACTTCCACCACTGACCACCAGGGGGCGTACATCCTCTACTTCCACCTGACCACCAGGGGGCGTACAGCCTCTACTTCCACCTGACCACCAGGGGGCGTACAGCCACTACTTCCACCTGACCACCAGGGGGCGTACAGCCTCTACTTCCACCACTGACCACCGGGGGGCGTACAGCCTCTACTTCCACCTGACCACCAGGGGGCGTACAGCCTCTACTTCCACCTGACCACCGGGGGGCGTCTCTACTTCCACCTGACCACCAGGGGGCGTACAGCCTCTACTTCCACCTGACCACCAGGGGGCGTACAGCCTCTACTTCCACCTGACCACCAGGGGGCGTACAGCCACTACTTCCACCTGACCACCAGGGGGCGTACAGCCTCTACTTCCACCTGACCACCAGGGGGCGTACAGCCTCTACTTCCACCTGACCACCAGGGGGCGTAGAGCCACTACTTCCACCTGACCACCAGGGGGCGTACAGCCTCTACTTCCACCACTGACCACCAGGGGGCGTACAGCCTCTACTTCCACCTGACCACCAGGGGGCGTACAGCCTCTACTTCCACCTGACCACCAGGGGGCGTACAGCCTCTACTTCCACCTGACCACCAGGGGGCGTACAGCCTCTACTTCCACCTGACCACCAGGGGGCGTACAGCCTCTACTTCCACCTGACCACCAGGGGGCGTACAGCCTCTACTTCCACTGACCACCAGGGGGCGTACAGCCCCTACTTCCACCTGACCACCAGGGGGCGTACAGCCCCTACTTCCACCTGACCACCAGGGGGCCTACAGCCTCTACTTCCACCTGACCACCAGGGGGCGTACAGCCACTACTTCCACCTGACCACCAGGGGGCGTACAGCCTCTACTTCCACCTGACCACCAGGGGGCGTACAGCCACTACTTCCACCTGACCACCAGGGGGCGTACAGCCTCTACTTCCACCTGACCACCAGGGGGTGTACAGCCTCTACTTCCACCTGACCACCAGGGGGCGTACAGCCCCTACTTCCACCTGACCACCAGGGGGCGTACAGCCCCTACTTCCACCTGACCACCAGGGGGCGTACAGCCTCTACTTCCACCACTGACCACCAGGGGGCGTACAGCCTCTACTTCCACCTGACCACCAGGGGGCGTACAGCCACTACTTCCACCTGACCACCAGGGGGCGTACAGCCTCTACTTCCACCAGTGACCACCAGGGGGCGTACAGCCTCTACTTCCACCTGACCACCAGGGGGCGTACAGCCTCTACTTCCACCTGACCACCAGGGGGCGTACAGCCTCTACTTCCACCACTGACCACCAGGGGGCGTACAGCCTCTACTTCCACCTGACCACCGGGGGGCGTACAGCCTCTACTTCCACCTGACCACCAGGGGGCGTACAGCCTCTACTTCCACCTGACCACCAGGGGGCGTACAGCCTCTACTTCCACCTGACCACCAGGGGGCGTACAGCCTCTACTTCCACCTGACCACCAGGGGGCGTACAGCCTCTACTTCCACCTGACCACCAGGGGGCGTACAGCCACTACTTCCACCTGACCACCAGGGGGCGTACAGCCTCTACTTCCACCTGACCACCAGGGGGCGTACAGCCTCTACTTCCACCTGACCACCAGGGGGCGTACAGCCTCTACTTCCACCTGACCACCAGGGGGCGTACAGCCACTACTTCCACCTGACCACCAGGGGGCGTACAGCCACTACTTCCACCTGACCACCACTGACCACCAGGGGGCGTACAGCCTCTACTTCCACCTGACCACCACTGACCACCAGGGGGCGTACAGCCTCTACTTCCACCTGACCACCACTGACCACCAGGGGGCGTACAGCCTCTACTTCCACCTGACCACCACTGACCACCAGGGGGCGTACAGCCTCTACTTCCACCTGACCACCACTGACCACCAGGGGGCGTACAGCCTCTACTTCCACCTGACCACCAGGGGGCGTACAGCCTCTACTTCCACCTGACCACCAGGGGGCGTACAGCCTCTACTTCCACCTGACCACCAGGGGGCGTACAGCCTCTACTTCCACCTGACCACCAGGGGGCGTACAGCCTCTACTTCCACCTGACCACCAGGGGGCGTACAGCCTCTACTTCCACCTGACCACCAGGGGGCGTACAGCCTCTACTTCCACCTGACCACCAGGGGGCGTACAGCCTCTACTTCCACCTGACCACCAGGGGGCGTACTGCCTCTACTTCCACCTGACCACCAGGGGGCGTACAGCCTCTACTTCCACCTGACCACCACTGACCACCAGGGGGCGTACAGCCTCTACTTCCACCTGACCACCAGGGGGCGTACAGCCACTACTTCCACCTGACCACCAGGGGGCCTACAGCCTCTACTTCCACCTGACCACCAGGGGGCGTACAGCCTCTACTTCCACCTGACCACCACCAGGGGGCGTACAGCCTCTACTTCCACCACTGACCACCAGGGGGCGTACAGCCTCTACTTCCACCTGACCACCACCAGGGGGCGTACAGCCTCTACTTCCACCACTGACCACCAGGGGGCGTACAGCCTCTACTGCCACCTGACCACCAGGGGGCGTACAGCCTCTACTTCCACCTGACCACCAGGGGGCGTACAGCCTCTACTTCCACCTGACCACCAGGGGGCGTACAGCCACTACTTCCACCTGACCACCGGGGGGCGTACAGCCTCTACTTCCACCTGACCACCAGGGGGCGTACAGCCTCTACTTCCACCTGACCACCAGGGGGCGTACTGCCTCTACTTCCACCTGACCACCGGGGGGCGTACAGCCTCTACTTCCACCTGACCACCAGGGGGCGTACAGCCTCTACTTCCACCTGACCACCAGGGGGCGTACAGCCTCTACTTCCACCTGACCACCAGGGGGCGTACAGCCTCTACTTCCACCTGACCACCGGGGGGCGTACAGCCTCTACTTCCACCACTGACCACCAGGGGGCGTACAGCCTCTACTTCCACCTGACCACCAGGGGGCGTACAGCCTCTACTTCCACCTGACCACCAGGGGGCGTACAGCCTCTACTTCCACCACTGACCACCAGGGGGCGTACAGCCACTACTTCCACCTGACCACCAGGGGGCGTACAGCCACTACTTCCACCTGACCACCAGGGGGCGTACAGCCTCTACTTCCACCTGACCACCAGGGGGCCTACAGCCTCTACTTCCACCTGACCACCAGGGGGCGTACAGCCTCTACTTCCACCTGACCACCAGGGGGCGTACAGCCTCTACTTCCACCACTGACCACCAGGGGGCGTACAGCCTCTACTTCCACCACTGACCACCAGGGGGCGTACAGCCTCTACTTCCACCTGACCACCAGGGGGCGTACAGCCTCTACTTCCACCACTGACCACCAGGGGGCGTACAGCCTCTACTTCCACCTGACCACCAGGGGGCGTACAGCCTCTACTTCCACCTGACCACCACCAGGGGGCGTACAGCCTCTACTTCCACCTGACCACCACCAGGGGGGCGTACAGCCTCTACTTCCACCTTACCACCAGGGGGCGTACAGCCTCTACTTCCACCTGACCACCAGGGGGCGTACAGCCTCTACTTCCACCTGACCACCAGGGGGCGTACAGCCACTACTTCCA
>NW_028171497.1:0-10000 GCF_963971535.1 Notolepis coatsorum
ACTGCAGGACAAAGTAACAGCACCTGTACTTCCCCTATGAAAGACTTTGATTTGATCTTTAATTTTTATCTCGAACAACCATAAACACACAAACTTGAAATAACAAAAAATAACAAACTAAATAAAAATAGAATAAAAAAAACGAAATAAAATACAGATAGAAATAAAATTAAATATATCTTCCTAGACATGGAAGCAATTGTCAACATAGCTCAAGACAAATGGTTTTGTTCGAGAAGGGACAGAAAGAAGCAAAGCGTATCTGGTCCTGCCCCTTCCTTATAGTATCATATTAATATGTAATAAGTTATCTATCAATATAAAAAAATAATATACCTATCCACTACAGCAAAAGATAAATAAATAATTTAAATAACTTAACGGCAGACCTTGTCAAACTCAACAACATAAACCTTCTATATGGGTCTAAATGTGTCTGTTGATACAACAGCTGTCAGGAAAGAAACCAGGAACCACGTTGTTCCCTAGCAACGGAATTCCATTGAAAAAGGTCTATGAAGTATATTCACTGATATAAAAGCCATTTATTGCTCAGTTCATTTCAATGGTTTACTTTGTGTATGGAATGCTGGTCACAGACACACAGATTTTTAACAGATGCATTGTCCCCACGAAAAAGGTACTGGTTTTCCCGAACCAGAAACCGTGGGTGGACAATTCCATAGGAGTGTCCCTGAATGCTCGCACCACTGCTTATAACCTGGGCAGAGCGTCAGGAAATATGGATGAGTATAAGGCTACAGTCTATACTCTGCGCAAGGCCGTAAAGCTTGCTAAGAGGACATACGCTGGCAAGATAGAGGCACAAATGGCCCAGAACGACACAAGAGGTTTATGGCGAGGACCAGAGCCTTCTAAAAGAGAGTGGCGACACTCTGTGATCTCTCCGCCACGCGATCACGTGGTTCATGTACAGTAGCTCACATAGTTCCTCAACAAATCAGCTGTCAACCTGATTTTAGCGAGACAGAGCAGCAGCGACTACTACTGTTACAGCGATTTTCGGTAAATATGAACACAAAACGTGCATTGATCACTGTTGTGTTCTATCATTTATATGTCTGCTACTTTATTATTTACATTTATTTATATTATATTACTTTATATCACTAGGCGATGGCAGCAATATCAACATCCTACTCCACTTCCTTGACGTCGACCAGTAGAGAGACCATGATGTCCGAAGAAGGGACCCGCGCCGCGCAGGAGATGGTAACCATTCATATTGTAACCATCAATGTATTATAAGAGCTCTTATAATACATCCATGATGACTAACTTAAACGCTACATTTCATACTGTTACTAGTGTTCACACTGTATATATCTTAGCGTATTCATACCACTCTTTCCATACTGTTCATTCTGTTAATGTTCATACTGTATATCTTAGCACATTCATACCTACCTTTACTGTTTATTGTATTTATATATTATACATAATATGTAAGTTAAATTACACTGCACTTTACTGCTTCTTTTGCACTTCTGGTTCGATGCTAAACTGCATTTCGTTGTCTCAGTACTTGTAGTCTGTGCAAATGGCAATACATTTGAATCTAATCTAATCTAAATATCAATCATGCCAGAAACTACTCAATTAAGCCAAGAAAAGAAGTTTGGTCAACAGTAGAAAAAATACAAGGCAAGCAATTGCATTCCACAATTTTTTATTATTATTATAGGCCTATAATATGTCCATGTAGAGGTCCAGTCTTCCACTCCTGTTGTTGGTAGTGCTAGATTCGGGCCTTGCTGTCACGACTGCTGCTCACAAACCTCAGACTGGACACACGTACGTCATTATAGTGGTAATTTATCCTAGAAAACAAAACAGGAGTTGCTCATGCACTATACAACAACACACATCTTGTATCTCTTCTCATCTCTAACATTTCCATTCCACAGCATGCAAGCATCCTGCTTCAAGGTGTATGATTGATTGTGTATGTGACAATAAAACTCGATTTGATTTCAATATTTTAGAGGGTTTAGAGTTCACCCACCAGTTTCTGCTGTGAGAAACTTGGTATTTTAGTATACATATTTTGCTTGCTTAATCATAACATCTAACTTTTATAGATCGACGTCTTACCATGGTTGGCTGTGCAGCATTTGGATGCACCAATCGGTCAGAGAAAGGGATCCGGATGTATGGCTTATTGGCTTCCCAAAAGACACAGACAGGAGAAGAAAAAGGTTGACTAGTTCATATAGTTGAACTAGTATACAGCTCAGACAACAACTTAAAGGTCAGGCCAGCTTGACTTAGATATGACATGTCCAAGTAAATCACATCTTGTTATTTTTCTCGTTGTCTTCATATCAATCTTGTGACAGATACGACAAAACCCATAATCTCATCTTTGTTTACCTTTCTTGTCATTATCTGTTATTAATTTGTCATCTTAATTTGTCAAATTTTAAACTGTGCATAATCTTTCTATGGCCATAGAAAACAGATAATAAACTACATTCTATTTGTGATACAATTTGACTCATCTGAATTTCTACAGTTTCACTGTTTGGCTCATTTAAAATATTCCACAACAGGTTCAATGTGTTTTACTGTAATATGTACATGACTACAATGAATTTGTGATTGACAATTATGGGGTAAAGTCTGGAATGATTCTGCAGGCACATTTTGAGGGAGAGCAATTCACAGCAAACCAAAAAGGCCAACTAAAATTGAAGGCTGATGCTGTTCCAACCATATTTGTGCGTCGCCCTAAGCCCAAGAGGAGGAAGGGTCCCGCTGTGAGAGCCAGCCCAAAACCTCCAGCACATGTTCATGCAGTGGCCAATGACCACACATATTGTGCCCAAATGAACTTTGATATGAATAATGTCAAGTCAAGTAATTTATTTATAGAGCACATTTAAAAGCTCGAGAGCCAACCAAAGTGCTGTACAGTACAGTCAAGGTATAAAATCAATGTCCTATAAAATACACAAATACAAAAAGGCACAACAGGACAGGTCAGTACATTAAAAAAAATAGGACAATAGCACACCGGGGACAGAGGTTCCAGTTATAATTATAATTGATATAATATTTAATATTTCAATGACTAGCCTACACACCCTCGCTGTAACACTGGAAATGCCATATCATCATTTCAGATTGTAACATATAAAGATGGAACCAGGAGTATTAGGGGAGGTGTTTGACATGCTGAAGCTGAAGGTAGATGGCCTGACAGAGATGATAGTGTCCGATAATAATGATAGTGTATTCCCCACAGTTACAGCATGTTTTGAAAAGCTTACGGTGGGAGGGAGAGGGAGTTGGCTGGACTGCAGTGGGACTGCAGGCTCTGAGAAATAGTTAAGAAAAGACCATTAAGTTAACATCACTACATGACAATAAAACATGATTATTTATTCATATGAAAATCAATACTTTTTTGCTAACTGAGAATGTTGTCTCCAAAATAACTGTTAAGCGAAAACAAATGAATAAATACCCCGGGGGACACTCCTCTTCTGCGGCTGGGGAGAGAGTCGCCGCCACACGGGATACAGGAGGAGGCTGTGGGAGTCCGGGTTCTTTGTTCTTCTGCCCGCTGCCGCTGTCGGTCTGCCCTGGCCAGAGCTCCTGCCTCAAGACGAGCACTCAAGGCCTGCCGTGAGGTCGAGAGAGGAGAAGATCCTGGCCTGCCCCAGGGCGTCTAGGGACTCCTCTATACGGGGTAGAGGATACGCATCTCGGTGCGTCACATTGTTCAAGCGGCGGTAGTCGCAACAGAACCGCACAGAGCCGCCTTTCTTAATTACGATCACGGCCGGCGACGCCCATGGGCTACAGCTCTCCTGCACGTGCCGTTTCACCTCCTGGAAGACGTGGGGCGGTATCCGGCGGTGCCGTTGCTTGACGGGGTGGGCGTCTCCGGTGGGGACGTAATGGGTGACCGTGGTCGTGTAGCCGTAATCTCCATCATCGACGGAGAACACCGTCTTGTGTTTCTCCAACACCTCGTTCAGTCGGCTCACTTGGGCCGGGGTGAGGTCTTGGAGGTTCACCTGGACGGGCACGACGAGCTCTCGGGTCCTCTCATCGGCCGCCGCCGGTGTCGGTTTGTCTCGGGCGTCAATCGCCGCCACCCTAACTCCCCCGTTGACTACTTCCACGGTCACCCTCTCCTTGGGCCGTACTTGACTGGGGCAGTGGAGTTCCGCCAGTCGGGACCGGGGCCGGAGCACGATCTCGGCGTCGGTCGGGTTCATTAGATGCACGGGTACTCTTCCATTCAGGGCGTACGTCACCACGTTTGCTACTAGTAGGTCGGGTGGCAGGTTGGCACTCGGAGTGCTCTCGAGCATCACGGGACGCCGCATCCCCGCCGACGTCTCGCAGCGGCCTGAGACGATCATCTCGCTGTGCAGGGGGACGACCACCGGGTCTCGGCCGGCCACCTTCACATAGCCCATTTTTCCCGGGGCCGTGCACTCCCGTTCTTCCTGCCTCATGGCAGCGACAACTCGGCGCAGTGCGACACTTCCGGCGCCGGGGCGATGACTACTGGCGAGACGCATCCCCTTGAAGAGGCCGTCAACTCCGCCGAGTACGTTCATCCCCAGAAGTCCCTGGACGGCGTCTCTCGCGGGTCCTCGGAGGGGGTCGTCTTTCACGATGAATATGCACTTCCCGGGGAACGTCATTTCCAAGCACTTCACCTCCGCGTACAGGCACCCCACCACGGGGATCTCCAAACCGTTGGCGGCCGTGAGGGTGATCCAGTTGGCGGAGGTCAGCTTCTGTTTTGGGAAGTTTCACTTGAAGTGGTCGTTACCTCGGCTCCAGTGTCGAATAGGCAGCAGGTGTCCACACCGTCTATTTGTACCTCCAGGGTGAAGCATTCCCTGTGTACATTCTGAGCCTCCGGGCCCTCAGTGACTGGATCGGCGGCTCCTGTTGCGACGGCGTCAATGGCCCTTTGCGGTCCAGGTCGGGGTCTCGACGGGCCCGGCGCTTCGGGAGCGGGGGAAGGGGCGGGGCGTGGTCCACCGGCGGGGCAGGAGCAATCTCTGGCAATATGGCCCGGCTGTTGGCAGGCGTAGCATATCAATCGCCCGTCCTCGTCTCGGCGGGGCATTCCACGCGGGGCCGTGGACACGTCTCCCCTATTTCGCCATCCGGCGGCGCCTCTCTGGGGCGCGTCTCTCGCTCCTGTTGCAATGCCTGGAAGAGCTGTTCCTGGCGCGCGCCCAACCGCTCTTGGCCTGCGAACAGCTGTCGGATCAACTCTTGGAGTGTGTCTGCGATAGGAGGGGTTTTGTGTCCCTCTGCGGCGGCGGCGTGGATCAGGCCCCTCGGTCCCGTTGGACATACACGGTCTGCGAGGGGGGCGGGCGGGATTCACGGCCCTCCCTGTCGAGGGCGACTTGGGTCCTTTCCAGGGCCAGCGCCTGTCGGTCCAGGAGTGCCTGCTCGGTCAACTCCTTCACTGCGTCGGCTAGCTGCTTCAGGAGTGCCGCCTGAGTCTGACACTTCTCCTGCAGCTCCTCGAACCTCGCCGCCATCTCCTGCGCGGCGCGGGTCCCTTCTTCGGACATCATGGTCTCTCTACTGGTCGACGTCAAGGAAGTGGAGTAGGATGTTGATCCTGTTCGTGACGCCAAATGTAGAAGGGTGGATTATCCCTGCTTATGGGAGTAGTTATACACAGCCACCTGGTAGCAGGATACAGTAGAGTTCAATCTATCTGCACCCCCCGTCTTTGGGCCCGGAACGTCGTTCTGGAGGGCGGGCAGCAGGAGCGGATGGGGCCCAGGATTTACTAACCTGGGGGGTGGTACTCTGGTCTTCCTCGCCTTCCAGGGTGGTCAGCAGTAGCTCCCCACACACTCTCACTTCCCCCAGTACCTCCGTTAGCCCTCCCACACCCGGTGGCTGTTAGTTCAATAAAGATATTGGGCTTCCCTCAAAGCAGTACCCTTCCTTGACCACCTGTATAGACCCTTAATAATATGCTGCGAATGGGGTGGAAGGGTTAAATAAATATACAACAGTCATATGTATTTACCCGGTCAACAAGGTTAGCATATGGGCTCAGAAATAGACACTCACACCGTGCTCCCATTTACGTCTCCTTTATGTAAGCCTGGTCAATTAGCAAGTTACAATTTATACTTTATGTGGTTCATATGGCATGTATTCACATTAGGCACCGTATCTCACTTGTATTATAGGGGAACGCTATTCCCAACATAGGCACCTAGTGCTCAATACATTATTACAAAACCCCGCTTGGATTAGGGGAAGACCCAGGCACATGTTAAGGAGTTCAATGGGAATTCAAGAACGTCACACAGTTATCACACAGTTATCACAATACAAAAGAAATAATTTACATGTGGGCCCACGTTACCAAATAAAAACCTACACTAAAGCCGGCTTATAATGGTTGGGGTACCCCTAGACACTGGTCGTTAGCATTCGCTCGAATGGATACTGTTTTGGGCACACGAAGTACCGCTGTACTTAACCAAGATGGCGGATCCACTCTCACCATCCCTCGTCCGGGTGACAAGATGGCGTCGGGCGATCCCGCGAGCACAGCCAGCGGGCTGAGGTAGACAGCATGGGCAGTGGTGGAACTGGAGGAGCGTGCTGTGTTGTGGCGACCTCTGCTGGAGGAAGAGGTGTCCTCTGCTGCGTTGATGAGACGTCCACTGCGGGGCTGCTGACTGGGCTGGCGCACTCTAAACTGTTTGGCTACCTTAAACACAGCTAAACTGTGGGTCTTAGTGAACCCTCCTGCTATCGTCTGTACTACTAACGCAACGTGGCTGTATGCACCACCGGTCTTCAGTGACGCTCGCCTGGTGATATACTTGAGTCACTATAGCCGTTAGCAGCATGCTAATACGCCGCTCACACTTCTGGGATAACACGTTATCTATGGACGTTGGTTCTTCTTTCTGTATCGCTTACTCACACACTTCACTATCGCTTGTACTTCTAGGATAACCCGTGTTATAGCAAGTACTCTCTATCACCCGTTGCTCTTCAACGGGGCTCTTCAACGGGACTCTTCAAACGGGGCTCGTCCAGAGCACACGCCCGTCCACGACCGCTCACGTCCGAGTTCACTGTCAAAGAGGACTTCCTTCTGTTCCGCCCTCCAGGTAATCATTTCTCACTCGCTGCTCCTCTCTCCTCCGCTCCACCTGCCACCACTGCCCCCTGCTGGCGACCGCAACTGGTCCCACTATAGGACAACTCCAGGCAGGGAGAAAGATGCTTCAATGTCATGTTAATGGTCCATATCGAAGCCGGAGAAAGAAGAGCACCTCGCATCATTAGTAATCCGGGCGAGATATCAAAAGGAACACTGTTTATCACACTTTATACACACAGGGGAAGTAACAAGTTAGTCAGCACTTCTGAATACTTAGCAGAATATTCAGGATGCTACACTAACTTAACAATAAATCTAACAAACGAAGATAAACTAACGAAGACCAAATAACTGCAAATAATTTGACGTAAATGTAATGTTAGGCCAATTTACATTGGCTATGGTAACGTTAGCTAACTCCATTTAGAATCTTAACAAGCTATTAACTTACGATAAACATTAACTAAAGCTGGCTACATAAAATACCACTACTGACTAAATCCATGAGTGGTCTGCTAATGCGTTAAAATGTAAAAAAAAATGTAGTAAGTAAAGTAAAGTAAACTTACCAGCGAGTGCCCCTCACAAACAATGAAAATGAATGGCGTTCAAGGCTGGACTTGGAACTACGTACGGCCCATGAGGCGCTTCACTTCCGCATTCCATGATAACAATGAAAGCCTATGAGAGTGTCGTAACTCTTATTATATGGCTCTGGCGAGGACAACGGACGATAACTAACTACAAAGTCAGCGCCCCCTCAATGGGGAGTGCAGACGCCTCTCTCGTGGACCAACTCAACTCCTTTTACGTGCAGTTCGGTGCAAACAGTAGCGACGCTAGCTCACCGGCTAACAACATCACTGACGCACCGGCCGCCGTGGAGGGGGGGGGGGGCATCCGCGGGGGGGGGGCACTCTCTCATTGACGGAACACAGTGTGAGCATTTATGCGGGTGAACACCAGAAAAATAGCTGGCCCAGATGGGATAACAGGATGGATACTTAAGTCCTGTGCTAACCAGCTAGCCCCAGTGGTTCACCACGATATTTAATCTATCCCTGGCTGAGTCCGTGGTCCCTGCCTGCTTCAAGGTGTCCACTATAATCCCGGTACCAAAAAAATCCTCGCCAGCAGGTCTTAATGACTACAGACCGGTGGCACTCACCTCTGTGGCCATGAAATGTTTTGAGAGGCTGGTTAAGAATTACATTTGTGCCTCCCTACCCAGTGATATGGACCCTTTGCAATTTGCATACAGGCCAAACAGGTCCACTGACGATGCGGTCTCTCAGGTACTACACAGCACCCTCTCTCACCTAGACAGCCAGAAGGGGGGCTATGTGAGACTGTTGTTCATTGACTATAGCTCAGCATTCAACACCATAGTCCCCACCAGACTGGTGGACAAGCTGATTGAGCTGGGTCTGAGCTCCGCTCTGAGCGCCTGGATACTGGACTTTCTGAGTGAAATGCCTCAGGCGGTCAGGGTGGGGGGTCAGACCTCCAACACCATCACCATGAGTATCGGGTCCCCCCCAGGGCTGTGTTCTGAGCCCCCTGCTGTATTCACTCTACACACATGACTGTGTGGCCAAGTTCAGCTCCAACTCCATAGTGAAGTTTGCGGATGACACAGTGGTGGTGGGGCTGATCTCTGACAACGACGAGAAGGCCTACTGGGAGGAGGTTGATGCACTGGTACGCTGGTGTCAGGATAACAGCCTACTCCTGAACATTGGTAAAACCAAGGAGCTGATCGTGGATTTTAGGAGAACACAGCAGGACACACACACACCACTGTGGATAAACGGGGCTACCATGGACAGGGTGAGCAGCTTTAAGTACCTGGGGGTCCACATCTCAGAAGACCTGACATGGACAACACATATAGACTGAGTCGTAAAGAAGGCGAAGCAGCGCCTCTACCACCTGAGACAGTTAAGGAAGTTCCGAGTATCGGGGAAGATACTCCAGTCCTTCTACTCCGGAGCTGTAGAGAGCATCTTGACTGGAAACATCACTGCCTGGTATGGAAACAGCAAGGCACAGGACAAGAAGGCCCTACAGAGAGTGGTGCGCTCAGCTGAGCGTACTACGGGTATTGCACTATCACCCCTGCAGGTTCTATACAACAAGAGGTGCAAATCCAGAGCCTGCAGAATAATGAAAGACCCTCACCACCCCAACAACAGCCTGTTCAAGCTGCTGCGGTCAGGCAAATGCCTGCGCACACCAGCAACTAGGACATAGAGACTTCGGCTCAGCTTCTTCCCCCAGGCCATCAGAGTCTTGAACACTGAACTCTCCACACACAAGCACACATGAGCACACACACAACACACATACTGTATATGCTCACACACTAACAGTCACTTTAGCATGAACACACACACATGCTGCACACGCTCGCACTCAACGGTCACTTTACACAATGAAAAGGTCACTAAAAAAAAAAAAAAAACGGGAGTGGTTCTTGTATAGTAAATAGATGGAGATAGCAAGATAGCATAAGGATATATAGTATAACTGTAGATTGTATAGTATAGTATTGTATAGTAGTGTACACAGTGGCGGCCGGTGTGAACTACATTTGTGTGGGCGCGGGGGGGGGGGGGGGGGGTGAAGGGGGGGGGGGCAAGCGGATACTGACTCACATAACGTTACCCCGTTTCCAACGTTAAGTCGAGTTAATTCATACTACACTAGTACACGTATGATCAATCCAATAATGAACACATATATATATATCTTGTCATTTTAAACAAGTTACCATTCATTCATTCATCCATTATGCGTCACCCGCTGCAAAATTAAATGTTATAGTTCAACAACAACACGCTGTGTTGAGAG